>NC_091944.1:32813320-33113320 GCF_041260155.1 Ptychodera flava | reverse complement strand
AAAGACTCCTTAGTTCACCGTAGCTAGCACAGACTCCTTAGTTTGCTTGAAGATCACACGTACAGTCTTCTGACCAAACTCAAACTGCTCTTTGCCATGACTCTGGGCTAGCAATCATTACAGTTAAAATCATAAAGTTAAAATCTGATATTTTCAGAGGATGGCAATTGTTGTGTGCTATGATCCTGAGTCGGGATTGTGTTTTTTATCTGAGTCTTTGTTCTCCGCAGCGCCCGCTTCTTCCTCGTTGGGACTTGCACAGGCAGAATCAGATTTCCTTGCATCGTCTGTGGATGTAAAAATCAAATTAGCTATGTCAACCTCACAATCAAAGCACACGTCACCAATAGCTGCTTATATTTTCACCTGTATGTCATAAATTACTTGATACCCTTTTTCAATGTCTACCAAGTATGGTAACCAACTCTGCATACATTATGTTTTAATTGGTCGAGCTGAACCACGAGACTGCCCACAAATACACAGTAACGGTTTGTTTTCATGCCCGTGAATATGAATAATATCGTAAACATAGTAACTTTACAGCTAAAACGAAAATTGTGATTTGTACCAAGATCATGATCAACTACAAAACAAAATAAAATGGAGCATTTGTGGGCCAAGTTTAGATGCTTTTTTCAAACAAATCTCCGGATTTGCAAAATTTTTGCACCGCGCGCACTACTCACTGACAGGTTCTGGGGCCCCGTTGTCGTTCGCACGGGAAATTTTCGTAAATTTTGACAGTTTTGGGGGGTTTGTTGATAATATAATTGAAATAACAGACTCCATGCTGACCATTAACGTTTATTTATGGGCGCGGGCGGGAGGAAATTTTAAGCCAAATTAATGGGCTCGGTAAGCCTCGCCCGTAATTTTTGGCTTTCCTCTTGCTTTGCCCATAAATAAACGTTAATGGTCAGCGCGTCACCCATTATTTCTATATTGTTTGTCTCTAATTGAATTATAAATGATATAGATTGGTTATTGCTCATTTCCATACTACTGTAACTTTGATATTTTGTGCAAACATTCACATTTTCTCACCAGAAATGTACGATATAGTCTACCAATAATATCAGGATGATAATTATACAGGGATTGTAAAAATGGCCGATTATTCACGTGACAAAAGTAAATGTATATCACAAACATTGCAGCACTGTTATTTCATAAATATAAACAGTGCCTTACCTATTGACAGTGCTGCAATTTTCAGTGTGAGTTCCTTACCCTCATTGGCTGGTACGTCAAGGATGTCCGGAAGTGCATTGCGACGACCGGCCCTGGCTGACGTTTCAAAGTCTGTTAGTGTTTGAGCAACTTCAGCCATTAATTGATCTGAAAAGAGAAAATAACAAAAACCTCATTATAATTACATGTGCATGTAACTAACTGGTAAATTTTTTTGTGAGTTTAAGGTAGACAGTTTTATACCACGAGACTGCCCACAAATACAGATACTTGGACTCTGAAAATTCTACAATGCTCTTCTGATCTACCACTTGTTGGGGGCTCATTTTAAAGCTCTGGGAGAAAGTAAGGTTTTCACCATCTAAGTATTTCACAATCCAAAATTTAATTTCCCCCATCGATTTAACACAGGGATAGCGGCCATTTTGAATTCAAAATATCGCAAAATGTTGGGTAATTTGTTTCACTAGTTCCAAACTTTGCAAGATGACCCCAAATTTTTATTGTTGATTTGGTAAGAGAATGGTTGAAAGTTTCATTTAGGAAAGTCTGGGCAAAAGTTTAAGTCTCATTTTCGAGGCGCATACCACCTGAAGAGACCCAGCATACTGTCCTTTTGACGTCAGTATAACTTTTAAAGAGCCGACAGCTGGTTAATGTTTGGTCATTTTTTTCAGTACTTTGTGTTATAAGTCAACAACAGTTTCTCGTTCTACTCCCAAAAGCATGATCAGATGAACAGTGTTGTCAGCTCAGTTAGTACATGTGCACACTACATCATCACTGTTGATGGTATCAATCATAACAATACACTTTACACACACAAATGCAGTTATTAAAACATCAAGAACTCCAGTCATGAAACAGATAACAAAACTGGAGTTTTGCAAAAATTGCAATGTTATTGGATATGTTTAAACTTTTTGCAGTGAAAGTTTATTGTTGTGTAACAAAAGACTTACAAATAGTGTTACCAAGTATTGTCAAAACAGAGCACAGACTTTGTGGTAAAGTATAAAACTATTTTTGTTATTTTTTGTACAGTACAAAATAATATTAGAGTGTGCAGTTTCAGAACCAGCATGGGTATATGCAAGGTACTGCACCTACATTTTAAATCCTAGATTTAATGACATAAACATAATACAAAGATTGACCTTAAAAGTGTCAGAATAGAACGCACACATTCTCTGGAGGTGAAGAGGATAGAGTGTTACGAGATCATGCCCTCTAGAGTTGTGATAGAGAGAATTAAGAAAAATTGAACTGTAAAATTGCAATTACTGCCCTCAGTGGTACCATCTGTCATGCCTACATGTACTGGAGAACAAGAAATTCACGCTGTAGCATATTCGTTTGATGGTCATGCACATTGTGAACACGGAAACAACAATACTGTTAATCTTGAATATGCAGAATGGAATGAGAATTCTTTGCAAATCAAACAGCGGCAAGACAAAATGCCTATTATGAAACTGCAGTTCAATTTTTCATTTCACATATTACCTGTCATTAATATTCACAGAAGCGTTTTATTACTTAATTCTCATCGGGCATGATTCATTACAGTGATCTAATGTTTTTCACTTCTGAATGCTAATCAAGTCTACAAACCCACGCAAATATATATATGCCCTGAGAAAAACATGAATGTTTTTTTCGTAGTTACTGTTTATTTCATTTTTCAGTGTACAACTTATCAAAATCATGAGGAAAGCCTTTGTAGAAAGTCTAATAAGTGTGACAGATGGCAAGAATTTAAAATGGTATCAGTCTGAGACAAATTTTTTGAATTAGATGTCTTTTTATCCCACTTGGAAATCAACCTCCGCACAGTGTGCATGACACAAAGTGCCAGGTACTGTACTTGTGTGATTCCTGAATAGCTTGAAGGACAAAAGCTTTTTTTTATCTATTGTCTATGTGAGCTGACTGTTATATCCTGAACAGTGGTAACACAGCTAAGTATTTAAGCCTTACAGAAGGGCCGAAAGTGACTCCAGGTGTTGCGTAGGAACACACCCTGTGCTGATCACCTCAGTGTCAATATCAAGTGTTAACAGAGTGTCTGTTTTCTGGTGATAAGAATGGTGAAATATTGGAACACAGAAACCGCTAACATTTGGCATCACAGGATCATGACAATTGAAGATGAAATTCATCCAAAGGTCAGCATCAGTGATGTGAATCACTGCAATCTGAGCGGGATAAGCGTCCAGTCCTGCCCACACACTCTTTCAAGAAGTTCCATATTTAGTCATTTCAAATCAAGCATTTTAAATCAGCATTATGCACTCCCTGAATACCTGATGCCAACATGAAACATGTTACGTGACTCTTTGAACTTTTCAATGGTTAAATTTTCTCAGGGTAAAATTCTGTCGTGACCTAACCCAAGTGAATTCATTCTGCACCAACTGTTTATCCATCAATGGTATATCCTATCAGTACACTATATCGATGAGGTACTCCATCAATTAAAACATCAGAAAACAAAACAATATCCTATAAAATTCAAGACAAGAACAAGTGGAAGAAAACTGTGGCTTCTCAATCTTTGTGCTATACAATAGTACCGGTAAGTGAATTATTTTGTTTGTATTCATATTTTTATGGTGTTCAGTGAAGTGGGCATTACAGCCTGCAATTTACTGTAATACTCCTGCCTTTATGTACCAGGTACTTTTTTACATATCTCATCAATCAAAGCATTACTGCAATGCATCCTAATGAATGTCTGTGTTTTGATAGTCTATTATGTTGATTGTTCTGCATTCAGAATAGTGAAACAATGTACTGTACAGGCACTGTATGGTCAATGACTATTCCTATTCAAAGATTATCTCTGAGACGCGCAAGAGACACGCCTGTATCTATATGGATAAATCTATTCATTTAAGCTGTAATTTACAATTTAGCTGATAACATATGCACAGACATCAGAACACTAAGGATATAGGTGAGGCCCAACTCAGGGAAACTTTCATAGAGAATCAAAATTTTCCTATTCTACACTACATCAGCGCTAAAAATAGTACCTAATATACTTACATTGTATGAACCTCATTTAATTCTGCTGCTAGTAGGGGTTTTCTATCTTTCTACTCACCAATATGACAACATGCACTGTACACAATACCTTTAAATACCTTTCACAAGTCGGAGTCCTAAATATTGCCTTCAAAAAATTAATGTTGGATACCACTGCCTGATTTCAGTTCCCTGATTGCATTTCTAACCAGAAAAGTATAGCAGAGCAACCATCTTTTCAAACTCTGTAGATTTATAGGATTTTTTGAGAATTCTACGTACTAGCTGGTACAACCAACTGGCCGCTTGTAAATGTACTTAATCCTTTGGGCGTCAAAGTCAATTTTTGTCACCCTTATGAAATATACCTCAGTCAATTTTTTCAGATTTTTGCCAAAACTTTGATAAAAAACTTTGGCTGATAAAATATTGTGTTCATTTGGTCCAAAGTTATCAGAAAACTGACAGAAAAGTTCATTAAAATGGTAAAATGTTGCACTAAAATTTTGGCGGGGAAAATACAGCACTCAAAGGGTTAAAGGAAATGGTGAGATACTGATGATTTTAGTCTGTAATGTCAGGTGATCACTTTCAATTAAGGTGGTGATACCTCTGTTGATAATATTATCAATTAATTAAACAACTCTGATTATGAAACTGTTGAGTTAGAAAGACATTCAGGGTCAGATAAAGGGTGACCAATGCATGAAAAAAAACAAATATACCCATAAACTCTACAACATTTACTCATAAAACTGTAATTACATTGTGTCAAAACCATCCTTCAACATAATACTAAAAATCAGACCTGGGTAAATTTTACAAATTGAGTTAAATCATTGACAAAACAGGATTATGAGTAATGTTGGATCCATTTAGCTGTACAGTTCTGGGTTTAAACACTCTGCTTGGGGGCTCTGAGATCAGTTTCTCTTTCTCTCAGGATCATGATTAGTCTCGCATGCCAGACCTCGAAACCGGCGTGCGGCGCGAGCGGCGAAGCCGCGAGCAGCGAGTATCCGCAGGTTACAAGGTCTGGCTAGAACCGACGTGCTATATATACTGTCCAATAGAATGCTTCGAAAATCGGCTGGATGAAAGAGTACATCTGTTGTTTATTCATAAATGTAGGTGGAGCGTCTAAAAATAGCCTTTTGAATTTGACTGAATGATCGTGTCATTCATCCAGAAATGTTTCATTCGAAGTAAACTGCCGTACGTTGACCTCAGACAGTACGGCTTCATGAAATCACGGTTACGCTATACCCAGTGACCATGATGAAAAAAATCTGCAAAAATGATCTATGCCGTTGAAGAAAGTGGTGATGGACAGTCTGAAACCGAAGCAGGAGGTAGCCATGCCAGATTATCTGGAAGGAGACGACGTTTCCGTGAATTTGCCGACAAAATATGGCCAATCTCTAATTTTAAGATTGCTCCGGCCTTGCTTCAATGCTTGCGATTGCATTTTGTTGATCGTCGACATCCTCTATGGAGTTTGCTTTTTCATTTTGCTCCGTTCAAACGAAGCTCAGATTTTGGCCCCATTCAACTGCCGATGAGCTGGTGGTAAATGGCCTCACAAATAAATTCTCGCCGTAGATTTTTGCTTGAGTGTTTTTTTCGGCACAGATATGTGAAACGTGGTGGACAAGTACAGTGAAAATGCGTTATGGCCGTCTGTACGCGGTGGTCCAAAGTTATACTTATTAGCATAGGAAAGACAGCCCACTTTTGACGTCATCACATTCCTGAGCAGTTGTTCTTGCCAGACCTCGTAACCTGCGGTTACTCGCTGCTCGCGGCTTCGCCGCTCGCGTCGCATGCAGGTTCGAGGTCTGGCATGCGAGACTAGATAATGATTTGAATTTACAGGTCAAAGAATCAAATGTGGTTCAATTGTTTGTAAAACACTTTGTCAGTGAACACTGATTCTTTCCCACTGGATGTAAATGTATTTATTGAGATATGAAAAAGACTGAAATATTTGACTGTCTGTTTTACTTCATGGTGAGATATTAACGATCCCTAATTTTGTTGAATTAAGGCCAGTGTATGTAATTATGATCTCTTAAGCTATCAATTAAAAAGAATTGTCTTCTGGTATGATCATTAATGGCTTACACACTATACATAGACATTATTTAAGATTATCACTCAATGCAACTACAGTACAACGCTTGATTGATATTTTATATTGTGTCCAGTAGCTAAGTCTTTGCTCTAGATGAATTTCAGTTGGTGCTGGATATTATACCTGCTTGTACATCTGAAATGGAACCTTAGATGTTATTTTCATCACTATGATATACATATAATTCTCATCACCTACCCACATTTTACACTTTATACTCATTTGCAGCACCCAATGCACATCCATCATTCATTCTGATACCGTAATATTTTGTAAGTGGATTCTATTCTATTCCTGATACATTGCCATGTACACCACACAGCAAACCAGCGTAAAAAGTTTTCTGTACACTTAAAATGTAAATAAAAGACAACGCTAAAATGAGGATATACAAATCTGGTTATCGTCACTGTCACTTCAACTGGCAGACCGGGTGTGAGAGTCTTGCTGTCCAGACCTCTTCGCTTCGGTAAAAGTGGAAATGAATTGGAGAACTTAGCATCACTGAGCAAAGAGACTGGCTTTGCTCATTGCCATGTCTATCCCTACTGAAAGCGCACTTTGCATTAATGTGTTATTCAAGTGACAAGGTTGGGAAACGGAGACTATGGGAAGGCCTGATTCCAGAGCCCTTTATGTTATCAGCTGGTCTATTCCCATGCAACTGAAAAAATAGCAACTTCACTTCAAATGTATGTATTGTAAACATTACTGTGTAAACTGGACAGCAAGTTTGACATTTGATTTGTGAAATACGTGTCACTATAATGATAGAATGTCAAAGCTTGTGGAAACAAAATGTGTAGCCGGGCAGATTTTCTCCCATGTATTATTGGAAAAATTGGGTTGGCATACAGCATTGCCAAAATACACTGCAACTTGAAGTAATGCCATCTGAAATTATTGTCATGTTCAATGTCATGCCGTACACCTCATGTTGTCATTCTGAGCACAAGATTTCACTTTTCACAAACAGCTATGAAACAAGAAAGCCTTATAATTTTAAGAACATTTTCCGTGTTGGTGTCAAAACTCACATCTTACAGTAATGTCTGCATTGGCAAACAGTTTAGGAATGAATGTAAATTGACACATACTGACGTGTTTAATCAAATCTTTTAAACACATGGATTGTAAAAACAGCCATTCCTCTTTATTATCTATGAATAAATTCATATTTGTGAAGTGATAGAACAAGCCTGAGCTAATAATGGATGGTTATGTATTCCGCCCCATACACCTAACACGAGCTGGAAATTTCCTTTTGCTCTATGATTATGTAACAGAAAGGTTACCGTGATAACTGTTGATTAATCATATTTAATTTAGCTTCCTTCTTGGTAAGATAATTAAATAAATGGAATGAAAGTTTCCACACTGAATTCACTGATTCTGTTACTAGAAATTCTTCATAAGACAACACAATATATGGAAGAAAATGTAACGGTGAAAAAAACAGTTGGATGATCTATCATCAGCAGTTTCGGTGCAGTTGGTTATTTAATAAATCACAAATTTTTATAATCAAAGGTACGGACATGGACATGGATTGGTTTAATGGCTGCTAAGGCCAAATAAAAAATATGTGTGTTTCCAATGACCCGATCAACCTGCCAACCCTAAACATTTTCACATTTTAAAAATATTTTGAGTAAATAATCTAAATTTTGTCAAACTTTACTGATCTCAGCCAACACACAGAAAATATAGAAAATCCCTGCGACCTACTTACCCTAATTTTAAGAGGCATGTTACGAGAAACACCAAGTTCTGCATATTATGCTGTTGATTATAAATGCATGAATATGCTTCCTGTTTTCTTGAGCTGGGTGATCATTTGGCTGAATCTATTCATCAAATTTGACTAACGAACGAGAAACTATTCCTTCCCTGAAGCATTGACTTGGATTCTCCGTTGTCAGAAAGTACATTAATAATAGATATATCCACCAGCTATATTCAGTATGTGATTTTCAGTGACATGTGTCTCTTTTGCCTTTTTGAAACAAGGACACCAGCAGTTGTCATTCACATTGTCCACACAGTCCGTGGGTAGCAGTAACGCCCCCACAGATTTGCTTTTCAATATTATTCAGGATGTTCACCATCTGCACATGCACTGGTACTTACTTTAAACATTTCTTTTGCTATTCATTTTTTCAAAGTTTTTGTACTTTTGAACAGTCTACTGAAGTAATAAACTTTAAACCAAAATGGTGAAACTTTCTGTAAATTTCACAGAAAGGTCTTTTCCTTAAGAAGTGATAACTTTAGTTTCTACACTCATTATAATACTGTATTGTTGCTTACGGCTTCTAGAGAAGTTTGCGCAAATCATAACATTTTCTCAAAGATATACACTTCTGCTTGTATCTCATTACCAAAACAAAACATTCGGTTAATTCGTAAGTTTCTGAATATAGTTTGTTTATAAACTTAGACAGTAACTTCAAATCATACTTATGATAAGCCATCATGGTACAGTTGATAGGCTTGCAGAACTTTGGTATGGACAGCGTATTGACTCACTGTCAAAGGATGAAGATTTTGAGACTCAAAGATTGTGTTGTGCCTTTAGCAGTGCACTTTGCACCTCATTGCTTCACTGGGGGTTGTGTGATTGACGATCACTTCTGTAGGAGGTAGTTCATGCCTGGAAAGTGAAAGATTTAAACTTTGGTAGAACTTTCAGAAACTTTCCTCAAGCAAACTTTCAACCATTCCCTTCCACAATCAAAAATAAAGATCAGAGGTCACTTTCCAAACTTTGGCACTAGAGAAACAAATTATACAACATTTACTGCTGTTTGAAATTCAAAATGGCCGCCATCCCTGTGTTTACTCCTGGGGGAAAATAAAATTTTCTGTTTTCACAAAACAAGCCTGAGTGACCAATATCTGTCCCTGAGGTACACTGTAACTTAAACCATTTTTATTAGATTTCTGTTCATTGATGATTATTTAAAAATATATTTCTTTTTCTTTCTATTTCATAAAACTGGTCCAATAATCATATATTATTGATCAACTATTTATCAAGTACAGTAACTGAAACATACTGCCACAGACTGTTATTATTATACCAGATCGCTTCAGTTAAAATCTTATTCTGAGCATTATTAATGATAGCTGCACTGATGAATCAATCATACCCATCCTAAATTCTAAAATTAGCCCTTGTCACAATTGTATTATGTGTAATATAAATTACACATGAGATAAAGAGAAATATGACAATGGAAGATGAATTGCCATCTGACAATAGAACAAGAAAATGTTTCATATGCTACGCCGTTTTTTGAAAAGAATGAGCACATGCCCTCTATATGTCACAACGATAATAAATTTCATCATTAAACACAGAACAAAGCTGTTTATAGTGGGGGAAATCCATTCTCAAATATAGTATGATTGGTAATGACACATTACTGCTGTCATAAATTAGAACAAGCTGAAGGAAAAACAATTGTATACTATTAGGTAATGGTATTACTTTGGAATGCATGATACCGTGTTTACATGTATGCAAGCTGTAGTGATGGTCCTATCAACATGGCCAGCACACCTATGATGTGATTGTGAGTGTCCTGAGAGACGCCTCCTTACGGTTCTGTGATGCAGGTATTAAAAAAGACAAGTACCGGTCGATCAGGGATCTACCAAAAATGAAGATTTTCATTTCAATAGTGTATCACCATGAGATACTAGCTGGGTTAGTTGCAATTTGACAAGAAAATCAACATCTTGTTTCCAAAGTCACATTTGGCATTACCATAAACTTTAGCATGCTAGAAGGAACAGTCACAGCATAGATTGTCTAGTTACATGTGACCAAGTTTGGAAGGTAAGATTTATACACTGTCCGATTGGATGCTTGAATTCACTATCTAATCAAAGAAGATAAGCCCTGTCGATTATTATATGCCAAGCCACAGTCATTAAAATAAAATAAAAACTTGACTAGTACTTTAAGAGTCATTTACATCAATAACAACAGTGTTATCAGGTAAACTTGAAAGTTTAAGTAGCCAAGACCTCAAAGTATTTTGCTCTCAAGCGCTCTGCTAATGCATTTGAGAACAATTCCAATGCTGTGACAAAAAAATAGAACATGGTGAGGAATACAAGTGATTTCACTGAAAATGGACAATTTTATAGTTAATAGCAATAGGCAGCCTATTGGGACAATCTTTAAATTCAACAGCACACACCCGGTAATTTCCTATACTTATTGCTCTTCAGGTGTTTCAAGCTAGACCTCGCCATACCTGCAGTTACTCACTTCCCGTGGCTTCATTGCTTGCTGCACATATCATGTACAGTACATTGTGTTGGATTGTGGTCTGATGGACAAGACTACCTGTACCTGTAGTATCTCTGATAGATAAGGAACATACAGTATACTACCACAGTACTGTTCCTGGTCAGGAATCATGCATTTTTAAAGTAAAACACACACTTCCTCTTCAGGGATTGGTGGTGGGGATACTGTTGATTTTTCACAATGCTATAGTCAGTATTGAAATATTCATTCTCTGGCGGCTGATCAATTATGAACAATGTTGCCATTATCAAGTTACTCTAATCAGTAGAAATGGTGCTAGTAATAGCGTAAGCTTTTTAAGTAGATTATTATTGAATTACAGCATTCATTTCCGTGCCAGTGTATTGGATGCACTTCAAATCTTTTGAATTTACATTTTTAAATCACAAAGCGGTAACATTTACATAAGGATATAAAACACCTTTGCAAAAAATCTTTTTTTTTTCTTACATGATATTGCTGCAGCATATATTCTGCTGTATAAAATGTATATCAAATTTACTATATATTTCCTTGATTTCCTGTTTTTTATCACTTTTATGGTGAAATATTCAACATCATTTAGAGTTGCTTTTCAGTTCAAAAATGAAATATGAAAAAAATAAAAGGAAAATGTACTTTCACTCACTCTTCCTATCCTTTGAGAACACGCTCTTCGAACAGTAGAGGTAATTTATCAAGGAGCTGTGAAATTGTCAGTAATTAAGCAAGGAAATGAGATTAGCCACAGGGACAAGCAACACTTGAAATGCTTGAGATGGGGCCATTTCAATTACCGTGGGTGTTCAATCTTTTTGAAGTAGGTGGCAAATTATCATCAGTAGACAACCAGGGACGGGGGTTCACAAAGGTGTGCATAACTCTGCATGGACAGCAACATTGGAGTACTATTGATTAAAGTTTGTAAATATTTTGTAAATTTCTCCTGTTCTGATTCACTATGAACACACAGATCAAGCTATGTTAATTTCTGTTTGAGTACACTCTCACATCCTGATTTTGTGCATGTGTTTGCCACTCAGGTTTGCCTTTTCACTCGTCATGTATTTGAACAGATTTATAGGCATTTACATAACATCATACAGTACCGGTATCCAAATATAACCAATCCACTGAATGAAGCATGACTATTCTGTTCAAGTTTAGTGCATAAATTCTTCAAAATCACTTCCTTTTTGTCTTCAATATTTTCTTTTGACATTTGCGAAAAACATCATATGTACTATTGAAAAGACATATAGCACCACTAAACTAATCAATTTTCGAATTATATTACGTATGGTGCAAAAGATTAACCACTTTTCAAACTTTAAGTACTATTTTCATGGGAAGCCATTCTATAGGGAATAAGTCTGATATATTTGGCTACAATAGATAAACATTGATGATACATTTCCTTTTATGGCATACTATTTTAATGAGGGCCAGGATGGCTTGCACTTGTTAAATTGCATTTTTATCTCATATACGAAAACTCTTCCTCAAAATAATAAAGTTTCAGGCAGACCTAATCTATTAATTATTATTAATAACAAGGACATGATAATGCATTAAACTTCTGCCCACATGTCCCAGGGTACTCTATGGTGTGACTTAATTTTGTCACTTATTTACATTGTCTGATCCACACTTAAAACAACTGTATTACCGTACCTCCTCCACATCAATTTTTGTAAAAAATGTTAAATTGTGATATTAACACTGTCACAGCTTACAGTTTTCTCCCTTTCTCTCTTAAAGGTAAGTCATAATATTGATACAAATAATTTCTTTCTCCACACTTTTACTACTGTTAAATGATTCATGTTCAGTCTACAGAATGCCCTACTTTCTTTAATGCTCTACGACATTATAGCAGATAGTCAATATGAGTATTGTGCAATTCCTCTGAGAAGCAGATTGAAATAGTTAGTTCTGTCTAACGGGAATGATATGTTCCAGAGCAGTGTCTCATGATGTAATCTATGACAAAAACATGCATATGCAAATATGGTAGTAATCCTGATTTCTCCGTGGTGAATTCAGTCTCTTCTTCATTGTATACAAACCAACAACGCATGGCATCTATTCACACGGCAAAGACATCACACAGTTTACGTTGAAATTGTTACATGAAGTGATGAATAAGTGAAAGTTTCATTGGCATACATAATTGCCTGTGCTACCAGTCTAAGGCATACTGTCTGAGATAGGGAAAAGTAATAAATAAGAAAGAAATGCTTTGGTACAACTACCAAAATATGTGTTGCAAATGCTTTGACTAGCAAGTTCCAGTGATCAAAAAGGGTGTGGCTTTCAAAATAACCATCGCACTATATACTAAATAATGACAGATATACAATTTTGAGCAAAATTTAGTTTTTTAGACCCTAACATTGAAATTTTAAATGCGCAGTGAAAATGTACATCAAAATTATGTACAGTTTAATGCCATTTACTGTGGTCAGGACCAAATTACTCACACTGACAGAATCATTCCACTTCAGTCAACAATTGTACAACAATTGTCACTTCATTGAGTCTGATGCATCCAGCCATGGACTGATGACATTAGCAAACAGCCCTGAATATGCTTACGGCTTTAAATTAAGTCATGTTGATAATGTTATTCTGAGATACAAGCTGTACAGTTGACATGAAAAGAGACTGTCAGAATTTTCTTTAAATGATAAAATATTGGTAGTATAGTTCATCAATGGGAACATATTTTCTTCCATATGCAAAATAATGAAAAGTATCAACACACATGCGTCCACCGGAGAGTTACAAATAAAAGCATGAAAAACATGAAATTAGTTAAGTTGTGTTTCAAATAGTTTGACAGATAATTCAAGTTTTGCCATGCCTTAATAGTTGAAGGATGTAATGATCAAAAATCTCTTTCAGTTGTATACGTTTTGTGCACAATTGTACCAGCATAGATGTGTAACAGGATATTTATTAACCCTGTAGAAGTGCAAAAATAAAGGTAAAAACTGGGAAAAAAATCACTTGCATTTCCATGCAAAGTTTGTAAGGAAATAAAACTTGTTTAAAATTCTTCATTGATTATTACTATTAAATATGATGCCATTGTAAATCGCAGGTAAAGTGAAACCATTTTAAGTTTTTTCTATCCCTTTATAATATGATTCGCTAATTTCTGCTGGTTATTTACCTGGTACTGATATGTGAAATGACCCCAAACATTGTCATGCTGTCAATTTCTTCTACTAAGGTAGATGTACAGGTAGCGTAAATGTAACATTATGTGAGGCTATCAACATGCATATCAATGATATTGCAGCAGTTACCGTAGGCATTAATATGGCACTAATCATACCATACATATATCAGTCACATTCCCATGTTGATCCTATTCTGCTGTAATTACGTCAAATTTCTCTCCCAGTGGAGTGATATTTCATATTGCAAATGCACTTGTTTAAAGCTGCGGAATAAATTTGAATACTGGCAAGTCTCCATCAACTTGACCAATTGAAATGATTCTCAATACATTAATGATTTGGTAGATGAATAACACATTTCAATGTGTTCATTTCTTTTATCGCGATCCAGACCACGGAACAGTCATTAATTATTCACAAAATATATCACTGAGTATATTGGCACAGAGTTTTGAAATAAACATCCGAAAGTTAATTTAAAAGTTCGAAGTCAATTTCAACTGAACATTACAGAGTTTGGGGATTTGAAGCTAATGAACGGAGTTTAATGATCCACAGAGATATCGGATTTTGTCATGAAACAACAGGAAGGGAGCACACTTTTATTCCGATATGAACCATTATCTTTCCCTTCCATTAAATTGTCAATGAAAATACTTTGTCAGTGATTTATTAACTACCATGACTGTATATTGAGAAAAGGAGAATAGAGCCACTGATTGTGCAATGAGAAAAATTATATTATTGAAATAGTACAGGAGATGTTTTTTTCTTGTCAAACAAAAGTTCTACATGAACAAAGGAACAATTCTTGATTTCTGTCTGGTATTAGGTACTTATTATTTTTGTTTGGCTATGCATAAAATGCTACACATACCTCAAGACACAATATGTCAACCAAGGGACAATCGTACACAAACCGTATTAGGTGTACTTTGGTTATACTGCAAAGCAAGGTTCCTTCTAAACTCCAAATCAAGTGCATTATGTCATTCAATGCAAATAAATTACCATAATCAGGCTTTCAGTTTATTTCCTCTGTTCATTTCCTGAGTAGTTCACTAATTTGCATCATGTATACGTTTTTTGATCGAATTTTTCTCATCTACACGTACCAAGGGGTACCGGTATGTATCTAACTGTATATATCCAACCGGTATGTATCCAATTGTACGTATCCAACTGGATAGTCTGTGAGAATCAAAACAATTAATTTCCCCTTTTTAGAGGTGAGTTTATCGGTCCATTTACTGCAACCAGTAAATTATACTTGTTCGAGGGATACACTGAAAGCGGCTATAAAAATATATATTTTTACTTTTAAAGTTACTAGATATCTAAATGGTAACACAAATATACAGGTATCAAATAAATATGTACTTGTGTCTGCATTGTGGCATTGCCAGCCTTTAACAAGATGGTATCATGCACATAGTGTTGTTGCCTGGTAATAGTGAAATTCAGCATCACTTTCTCCATGCAATCATCCTGCCCAGATGCCTAGTCTGCCCAACTGGTTCACCTCTCAGCTGTAGGGATTGTAGATGCTCCATCTTACGGTAAATAGTCCAGTCAAAATAGGGTTAGACCCACCACAAATTGCAACAGAATTTTTTTCTTCAGAATGCATTTTAGAGAGGTACCCAGAACAACATATTAAAAGTTTACTCGAATCCACCTTGGGGAAATATGCCTAATTTGCATAAATCAAATATGGCGGCCAACCATCCAACAAAATAACATAATTGGTCATATATCACATGTTAAACAAGCTATTTCAGTGATTTCAAAGTCTGAAACTAATTATTTGGCTCAGGGAATCATTTTGGAGGTATAATGTTTTATATAGGCACTTCATTAATTTGCATAATTCCAATATGGCTGCCAACATTTCTATAAAAGACATTTTCGGTCATATACCACGTATTAAACAAGTTATTTCAGTGATTTATAAGTTAAAGGTATATTTCTTTGGCATGGACAAATATTTGGCGAGATGCTATGATTTGCATTGGCACTTTTTTAATTTGCATAAATCCAATATGGTGTCCAACATTTTTACAAAGGACATTTCCGGTCATATACCAGGCATGGAACAAGCAATTTCAGTGATTTTAAAGATTTAATATTTTTCTTGGGTATAAAGAAACACTTTTAGTGGTCAATTTGTACAAAGGCCCTTTGATAATTTGCATAAATTAAATATGGCTGCCATATAAATGGCCCGTTGCTTAATAGCTTCTGATATAAATACGGGTTTAGTATAGTTTTAAGGAATCTATCAAGAAGAAAGTCCTTGGACATTTAAAAATTTTGATTTTTCTATACATGACGACTGTTAATGATTTTTAGTCTTCTGAATAATATATTCTCTTTATGAACATAACATCAGATTCATCTGTGTACGGCATTTTTGTAATTTGTGTGAGTGTTTAACACTGTACAGTGTCAAAACATGTAATCTGTAATGTTTAATGTCGAAAGCAGACGTGTTCAGAATCTTCAGTTTTTAATTTAGGCTGAACCCCCTTATTTATGATTGCATCTTTATAAGATCCCCTAGATGATAGGCAAGAAGACATCACACATATCAGCAAAATACAATAAATACAACAAAGCTAAAAAAACAGAAAAAATGATATGACCGAAATAAAAAATGCCATAATACACAAAAAACAAGTCATCGTTGATGACACAGTCCCCACTTGTTAATCGGTACTTTGATTACAGGTCCTCAAAGAGGATAGAGTCCTCTTCATTAGGTCTGTGAGAAAAATACTTTTGAATGAATTCGCTTGATACATGTCTGAGTTATGGTTCAGGACATGAAAAAAATCGTAACAAAATGGTCGCACAGCGGCCATATTGGATCGCATCACAAAACAAATTGATGTGCATAGCTATGACATTGGTCGATGTCCTTGTACCAACTTTGAATAAAATTGGTCAAAACATGCGGATATGCCTGAGAAATGGCTCTGTACATGAAAAAATCGTAATAAAATGGCCGCCTGGCGGCCATATTGGATCGTATCACAAAACAGATTGACGTGCATATGTATGACATAGGTCAATGTCCTTGTACCAACTTTGAATAAAATCGGTTGAGATATGCCTGAGTTATGGCTCTGTACATGAAAAATCGTAATAAAATGGCCGCACAGCGGCCATATTGGATCGTATCACAAAACAAATTGCCGTGCACAGCTATGACATTTGTCAATAAGCTTGTACCAACTTTGAATAAAATCGGTTGAAACGTGCCTGAGTTATGGCTCTGTACATGAAAAAATAGTAATAAAATGGCCACCTGGCGGCCATATTGAATTGTATCACAAAACAAATTGATGTGCATATCTATGACATTGGTCAATGTCCTTGTACCACCTCTGAATAAAATCGGTCAAAACATGCCTGAGTAATGGCTCTGTACATGAAAAAAATCGTAATAAAATGGCCGCCTGGCGGCCATATTGGATCGTATCACAAAACAAATTGATGTGCATATCTATGACATTGGTCAATGTCCTTGTACCAACTCTGAATAAAATCCGTCGAAACATTCCTGAGTAATGGCTCTGTACATGAAAAAATCGTAATAAAATGGCCGCCTGGCGGCCATATTGGATTGTATCACAAAACAATTGACGTGCATCTGTATGACATTGGTCAATGTCCTTGTACCAACTTTGAATAAAATCGGTTGGAACATGCCTGAGTTATGGCTCTGTACATGAAAAAATCGTAATAAAATGGCCGCCTGGCGGCCATATTGGATCGTATCACAAAACAAATTGACGTGCATCTGTATGCCATATGAAGTAATCCTTCTATCAAGTTTGAATGAAATCGCTCCAGGCATCTCAGAGATATCTGCGTGAACGGACGGACGGACGCACGCACGCACGCACGGACGGACGCACGCACGCACGCACGGACATGACCAAACCTATAAGTCCCCCCGGACGGTGTCCGTGGGGACTAATAAAATTTTGATCTATTGCAAACAATGCCAGATTCATAAAAACTTTTAGGACACACAAACTTACAAAAAACTGAATACTGCATGCTTTAACAAAGTCTTACAATTAATCCAAACACAGAATCCAACTATTACACAATACAAACAAGTACATCTTGAGTCATTTTTCCAAGTGTCATTTTTCCAGATGTACATGTTTGTATCGTGTAGCAGTTGAATTCTGTTAGGCTGATGAGTTGTTTGAATTAATTTTTAGCTTTTGCTAAGCATGCAGTTTTCAAGTTTTGTGAGTTTGTGTGTTGATCAAGTTTTTAAGAGTCTGACAAAATTTATCTGTATTGTGGCATTCGTTATTTTTGGTCGCATTATTTTTGTTTCTGCGTTGTTATTATCTTTGTTGTGTTTATTGTATTTTTGCTGTTATATGTGATGACTTTTTGCCTACCAAATAGGGGATGTACCAAATTCTAAGATGCACTCTGTCACTAAGAAGGGGATTCAGTCTAAAGCAAAAACTAAATATTTTGTACGCCACATTTTTTAAACAGGTAAACATTGATGATTACATGTTTTGACACTTTACAGTATAAAACACATATAAAGACGATTGGAACTAATTTTGGATAATTGGATGGCGAAGTAATGGCAATTTCATCTACAAATTTAATCTCATCTGCTTTTCGTTTTACGTTACACACTTGTTTTTATGAGTAATTTGCAATATTGCAACATTCAGCTATACGGCACCTAACATTTTGAGAAATTGAAAGATATGAAAATCCAATTATCCCGAATGAGTTCTTATCGTGTTTATAAAAAGCATAAGTAATGCCGTAAACATATGAATCCAATGTTATATTCAGAAAGAGATTATTATTAGACAACTAACAATCATTAACGGTTGTCATATGTACAAAATAACAAAATAATTAAAATTGCATGGCTTTCTTACATCTCATTAGTAAACGCACATAAACATATATGTATTTTAATCCATTCGGAAGTCATATGTAAGTCCTTCATATTCACTTTAACACTCTTTTCAAAATACAATATATTTATTTCATTATCTATCTTCATTCTAAAATGCCATGGGCTTAAAGAATGACAATCGAAACTGTGCTTAAAATCATGACAAGCAAAATAAACCTTATTCAAAACGTAGGCATTTTATTGCAAATAAAATAATTGTTTTGTTATATCGCATTTAAAGAACATAATGTGAAAATTTCAGAATATTTGACCTAGCCAGACTGTACTGGAGTTAAATTCTTTGGAAACCTTAAAATTGGAAAAAAAGGAAGCAGGAAATCGGGTGATTAGCATACATTTGCATACATTAACACTATATCATGCAACTTACGACTGCTTGCCAAGCTAAAAGTGAACTTAACCAATTTTTAATCTTGGCTTAACAAATTAATCACAATTGGATAAATATTTGCAAAAAAAATTATTTTGGTCAAAATACGGTGTGTTGGGTGCAGTGTCATCTTAAAAGTTTCTTCTTGATATTCCTAGCTCTTAAAACTCTACCAGAACCTTATTTATATTAGAAGCTATTCGGACATTATATGGCAGCCATATTTAATTTATGAAAATTATCAAAGTGTCTTTTAAAAAAACTGAACCGCCAAAGGTGTTTCTTCATGCTCAAGAAATATATTTAAACTTCAAAATGGCTGAAACAGATTGTTTAATACATGATATAGGACAATAAATGTAGGTATATTGGCCGCCCTATTGGATTTATGCAAATAAACAAAGTGCCACCGCAAATCATTGCACCTCAAAATCGTATGTCCATGCAAAAGTAATATACTTTTAACTTTAATATCATTGAAATAGCTTGTTTAACCCTTCGACTGCTGTAATTTTTACACCAAAATTTTAATGCAATATTTTACCAATTTCTGTGAACTTTTCTGTACTTTTTTTTCATAATTTTGGACAAAATTGATATCATATTCCATCAGCAACAGTTTTTTATCAAAACTTTGGCAAAAAGCAGAAAAATTGACTGTGGAACATTTTACAAAGTTGATAAAAATAGACTTCGGCGCTCAAACGATTAATACGTGGTATATGACAGAAAATGTCCTTTGTAGGTATATTGGCCACCAGATTGGATTTATGCAAATTAACGAAGTAACAATGCAAATCATTGCATCTCGAAAATCGTTTGTTCATGCCAAAGAAATATACTTTTAGTTTTGAAATCAGAGAAATAGCTTATTTAACCCTTTGACTGAGTAATTTTTACACCAAAATTATAATGCAACATTTTACCAATTTCTGTCAACTTTTCTGTACTTTTTTCATAATTTTGGACAAAATGGATACATTTTTCATCAGCTACAGTTTTTTGTCAAAATTTTGGCAAATAGCACAAAAATTGACTCTGCTACATTTTATAAAGTTGATAAAAAATAGACTTTGGCGCTCAAAGGGTTAATACGTAGTATATGACAGAAAATGTCTTTTGCAGGTTTATTGGCCACCATATTGGATTTATGCAAATTAACGAAGTACCTATGCAAATCATTGCATCTCGAAAATCGTTTGTCCATGCCAAAGAAACATACTTTTGACTTAAAAATCAATGAAATAGCTGGTTTAATACGTTGTTTATGACCGAAAATGTCTTTTGTAGGAATGTTGGCAGCCATATTGGAATTATGCAAATTAATGAAGTGCCTATATAAAACATTATACCTCCAAAATGATTCCCTGAGCCAAATAACTAGTTTCAGACTTTGAAATCACTGAAATAGCTTGTTCAACATGTGATATATGGCCAATTATGTTATTTTGTCCGATGGTTGGCCGCCATATTTGATTTATGCAAATTAGGTATATTTCCCCAAGGTGGATTCGAGTAAACTTTTAATATGTTGTTCTGGGTACCTCTCTAAAATGCATTCTGAAGAAAAAATTCTGTTGCAATTTGTGGTGGGTTAGGTACCAAAGTCTCGTAGATTGACTGGACTAAAAATGTGCTTTGAAGACAGATACTCTGACTCTCAAAATTCTACAATTCTTTTCTGATCTACCACTTGTGAGTGTTCATTTAAAGCTCTCAGAGTAACAAAAACTTTCAGCATCTTAGCTTTTCAAAAATCAAACATTTCAGTTTTTCCCCATGGAATTAACAGAGGGATATGGCAGCCATTTTGACTATCAACTTTTGGTAAATGTTAGGTAATTTATTTCTCGAGTACTAAATTTTGCAAAGTATAAATCCCTGAATTTTATTCTCGATTTGGTATGAGAATGGTTGAAAGTTTCATTGAGGAAAGTTTAAGCAACAGCCTTTCACTTTCGAGGCACATAGTACCTCTAAAGCTTGACAGCTTTGCATATTACAAAGCAAACACTGATATGCCAGCTGGAACTTGGCATGATCATTACGTTTTGCTGTACTTGAATTTGCACTCATCTTTGACACCAGGGATTTCATGTAAGACCCAAATTCAAAGGAACATGGATACTATGAGTGCACCAATGAAATGCACTGGTACATAGATTGTATTTTATTGAGCATGTGTAATATGCAGTGGTATATTATTTTCTTAAACCATGAAACCATGAGTTCAAGAGGAACTAGAAACACACTGCTGATGATATCATCACAATTTAGACCAAAGAAGCTTACAATTCGTGGCAAATGCAACCTTGTTTTTTTTGTTACCAGCATTTGAAATATTTTAATTTCATCGAGAAACCAAGAATTCATCGATCAATTATTTTACAAGCAGCCTTCAAAATATTAATTATGAGTTGACAGCAAGTTTAATACTTGAAATGATGCGATTGATGAAATACGTGACTCTTACAGAAGTAATCAAGTATGGCAAACACCAGTACGTGATGGAATAGACAAGTAATGCATGATGCAATCATCTCCTTCAGAATAATGTGACTTTAAAATTTGTCCAATCATATCCATTCATGATAAAACTTTATCATGTCCATGAGACATTCATCCACTAACCTCTAATGGTAAGAGGTAGTACTAGGTGTTCCAAACACACCCAAAAAGATTGGTCCAAAGTCGGCAAATTTGCAAGAGTTGCTTTTAAATCAAGTCATAATTAGATATGCTGTCACTCATTATTTCCCTGCAATATTTCCACATCCACCTACAAAAAAGTTGAAGCCAACCTAAGGACTCGGAATATTAATTGTTTTGCCAGATGGAATAGGAGATCAGTTACCTGTAACTCAGTTTGACAAGGAACTAGTGTAGCTATGGATTTGCTTACTGAACATGGAATGTACTGCTTCCACTGAAGATTTTCTCTATTTATGGAAGTCCCTGTTGGAAAACTTAAATTGTCCTTTCTTGACTTATCAATTGCCAACTTCATGATTTATTCATGCTGGCAACTCAAGGGAAATTACAAAATCAGTGATGCTTAGATGACACACGGTGTGTACATAACTATATTGGATGAAAAATTCTTACAAAAAATATTTCTATTTTTACAATTTTGGAACACATGTTATTATACATGTCCTTGCTTATCACTTGTCAAAATATACCAACGAATTGCAATCACAAATTTTACACAACTTTGGAGAGATGACAAAAGCTGACAGATTAGTCTAATCGGATTGGGTTCCTCTGCAATCACATATCCATTTATGTCTGCTAATGTCTAGGATGGGCAGATTAGGTAGTCATTAAATATGGCACACATGAGAAGCTACGGTGACGACATGCTGTTGATGACAATTGTGTACCCAAGGCAACAGTGTCCAATATTGGTACAATAATTTCATGATAATTGCTTGATTGGTTGCTGACCGAAAATTTCATTAGTGATTTGACAAAATGCGGCTGTTTTTCAACAAAACACAACAGATACATCAGTACTGCCTGTTGAATCTTCATCTCAACTAAAAACTAATCCAACATCTTTCTAGTCCACTGTACAAATCAATCTTGATAATATCAAACATAATATCTATAGGCACATCCCAGACAGCAGTATAGACAATATAACAAGATTACCATACATCTTGAGGCAGTGACATAGTTTTCTCAAATGTGGCGCATTGTATAATATGACTGGAAGGCATTGAATCATCTACTAGTCATTTCTTTGCTTTAAGCTGCCAAGCAAAGACAAACTTTGTTACTCTACCTTGAATCTAACACAAAATATTACACAATTGCATGAGAGGTTGACAAAATCATCACAGATTACCTAGAAGGTGAGATGTCAACATATTCACTGTTAATATGGCTTTGTCTGAGAGAACAGTTTGACTGGGTTGCATGGACCTTGGTGGAATAAACAAGTTATTAAATTCAGAGGCTGCATTCAGAGACTCACACTGATTGTTGCATGCCTCCTGCCCAGTAACAGTAATAAATTAGCTGTAAATATACCTGCATGAGTCCAAACAATAAACTAAACAGAGTCATTGTGATTGCACTGTGGTCAGGTTGTCCAAATGGTTGATGGAGAAGGAGATCAAGCAGCTAATATTCATACAGATCTAGTGACTGTATCATATTGTCTTATGTACTTTGAAAAACAGATGTACCCTGTTATCATGGAAATTAAAAGTGAAATCTCCAACTCCACTGAGATGCACCAGAAGTAGTCTTTTTGGTTTCATTGCAAGTTAAAGCAGACCACTTAAACTTACTGTTATACCTGTCCTGCAGAACTTTTCCAAAATTAGTATATGGCTGACTGTTATTGACCATTCTTCAAGTTATCTGAGGAAAGTAGCTAGTTCTGGCAGCAGATAATCATTCTGCTGATAAGTTTGGATAGTCATTACGTGAACAGCTACAACTGGCTAAGGGAGCATGTTCCTCAGGGATATCTCTCAAAATCTCATCAATCTTTGCTAGCGTAAGCTTGAGGATTTGGCTGTTTCCTGTTCTATTTTCAAACACGTCAAGAGTTTCCAATTTTCTTCATTAGTTTAAATTGAGGATACCTGTCGTTTTGAATTTCAGAAACCAAATTTTGGATAATTTGCTTCTCTATTAAATTCAAAAATAAGCCAGTGGTGGCATATTTTTCTTCTTGACTTTAAAAGGAGTTATTGAATGTCTCTATCAGGAAAGTATAAGAAAACCTTTATCTTAAAGATGCCTACCTTAGGGGTGGCCATTCAGTGAGCACTATATAGCTATTATTGTCCTGCAGAGATCTATTGCAGCATTTTTATCCTAGAAATGAGCTAATCCTAATCACTATCTATGCAATATTAGAATTTGGTACATTATCACTCCTTTTACCATTCAATAGGGTTGATACAATCTCTGATCAATGGGGAAATTGCACAGTAGAGAAAAAACATAACAGCATGTACAGGCAAAGGTACGGTATAAGATTACTCGGAGATGAAATGGTCACGATGTTAAATCAGTTTGAATATTGAGTTAACTAATGTGCAATCTTTAAAAAAGTCAGTATGAAAGATCCAAATGAATGCAACAACCTTCTAACTTTCTAATTGTGGTGTTTTCAAATTTTCATGTGAGATAGAATTGATTGGCAGTATACTCAACAGAAACAGATGTTAGTAACACCTGAAATGCTTGTAAAAGTTTCCAACACTGATGATTTTATCATCAGAATATGATGCTAAATTGGCAGCTTCCTTTCATCACCATGGTAACTTCATCCTTTAATGAGACACTGAGAAATTATGAGGAGCTTCCTATGATAATTGGCTGTCACTCAGACTATCAATTTGGACAATTACACTAAGTACTGTGGCTTCTTGTAAGAATAGGTCCCTATTACAGTGTCATCAATTATCCTGAGACATGACACTTATGTTGATTGTCTACACTATTTTCTTCAAGTCCCATTAACCCTATGGAAAACCATGTCATCTGGTACTTGACAGATATTTCCATCAAGAAGAAAACGACCCTCAACAAAATTTTAAATATTTTCATTTCCTTCCTTAAAGATCCATTAGCTGTACCTTTTTTCACTATTTTTGCTTTAATGAGTATGTCAACTACAGTTTCTTGTTCTACTCCCCAATTTGCAACACTCAGTATTCAGCTTGTCGACTCAGCCTATATTATGTGTAGACGGTGCAGTACGTGTTATTGTTGAAAAGCGAATTCTGGTCTGGACTAGAATTCAAATGTCAACAACAGTA
Organism: Ptychodera flava; assembly: GCF_041260155.1. Lineage (NCBI taxonomy): Eukaryota > Metazoa > Hemichordata > Enteropneusta > Ptychoderidae > Ptychodera > Ptychodera flava. The sequence goes on along the minus strand of NC_091944.1, from coordinate 33,088,343 downwards.
ATGCATTCTACACTTGTAGACGTGGCGTTGAAAGCTAAATAGTATCTTGCGTTTGGACATGCTTTGGGGAGTCGAACAAGAACTGTGGATTGGCATATCAAACAAACAGTGTGAAAAAATCATAAAAGTTACAGTACTGGCCCTGGAGACATTTTAGACTGCTGAACCAACACCTAAATATTTTAGTATGCAGTATGGTAGAACTGAAAAGAGCCTCTTATATTACCGGGTTCAAAACGAATTTTCACCAATTTTTCACCAGTTATTTTTTTCACTTAAATTTGCACATCCAAGCGAAAATGTGGGAGGGGGCTCCTTTGGACCTTGGAAACATCAATTTTGAAATAGATTTGGCCACCTAGTGCATCAATAACTGTGACTAGCCTAAGTAAATAGAAATTTTTATAATATTTTAGAGAACAGTTCAGTCTGTAACATTATAAGGTCAATTATTGCCATCCAACCCTCTAACTGGTTGTACACACCCAACATTGTGTGAAATAAAGTTCTCTGAACAACAACAGAGAACATCCAGTTTAAAAAGGAAGACTTATGAACAGATTAATGTGAACTTCAATTCATGTTGTAACGGCTTCATCTTTTCCATTTGGACCACGTACTAATTTGAAAGTATTTTTCTGGTGGTCTGCATTGATCACCACATAATAATTTTACATCAAACCCAGCTTTGGGTATCTCAGCTACCCCTATACCTGTACCAGTTGACAAATTTACTTGTAACACACAAGAAACATACATGCAACTCTGAAGGAAGAGATAATATATCTCCAGTGAGTGCAGGCATAACCAGTAAAGGGAAATAGACAATAAATATTGTTGACAAATTTACTTGTAACACACAAGAAACATACATGCAACTCTGAAGGAAGAGATAATATATCTCCAGTGAGTGCAGGCATAAACCAGTAAAGGAAAATAGACAATATATTGTTGATTGCTTCACTTTACATAAAAATGTGTATTTCTTCACCACTATGATGCAAATCGTACATTACTGATAAAGACGTGCAGCCTGGTGAATGAAATAGGATGTGACTGTCAGAGCTCTATTAAATTCGAAGGGCAGATTTTCTAGGGTAAATCTCGTACGTAGTAAATTCATGGTAAAGATGTTACATGTACACTAGCCTGGATTCAATGAGAGGTAAAATTCCTATGCACCAAGAGTATTGTCTTCCCCTAAAGAAAGACATGTAGAAGTGAAATATGAGGACAGTACAGAGACACACACATTGGCATTACCTTTGTATTGTTTCTGTAGTTGCATTGTGGGTAAAAAAGAGAAGTTGCATTATGGGTAAAAGGGAAATGCTTCTTTACAGTATTTAGTTACATCTAAATAGAGTTTTAAGAGTAAAGTCAATGTATGTATTCTTTTGTGGGCAGCGTTTTTGAAAACAGATCATAAAATTAAATGTATTCATGAAATTTTTCCACCAATACATTGTAATGGAATTCTATTACACATGATTAAAAATTTAGTACAGGTCATTTTGATCATGCTGGACATTATTTGGAGGAATAAATTTATCACATTTCATGTCAGTACTGGTAAAGCGTGAGGCAAATACTTGAACAATTATATGAAAGAGTGGCAGAGTTCAGTTCGCCATTACGATGACCCAGAAGATGACGTATAACACTTAGGTTATGGCTCAGACAAGTAAATTAGTTTTGTTAGCATGAAATTGAAGTGTGTGAGAGCAATCCACTTGAAACAATCACAGCTGATAACGTTAATTTGATCACATGACGGCTACAAAGTTCAATTCAATTCGATACACATCAGGAGACAGAGAGCAATTGAAATGCACCAAGTGAAGCAGGTGTCTAAACTTCACTCAATTGGTACGCAGACGAGCAAATTCAATTGCAATCGATTAGTGAAATGATAGCTGGCAAGTTCAATTCTACTAAAACCAAAAAAAGCCAGGGAATTCAATTAGTTGATTGCTGTGAATGGACAAGTACTGCACTGATCCAATAAATGCTTCCCTTTACAACATGTCATGCACATATTCATGCATAGTTTCTGTAAAGCTGGCAGTTCTACAAGGTAGTGCACAGTTTTCTTAGCTAGGGAGTTTTTTTCAATATATTAGTGACATAGGGAGTTCAGAGCTAATGTCTCACTGTCAGCCAATAGTGAGAACAAGTCAAATCTTCTTTTCTGAAGACATCTGTTTGGCTTAGGCTTTTTTAATTACCGATGACAATAACACAATCTCTACATCTATCTGACTAAATAAAGATCTCAGATCATCTGCACAGAACTACTTATCCCTTGACCTTTCTATGACTTTGTTAAAGCCAGATTATGTAGATTAAACATTTGCAACTTTTTGAACAACTCACAGCAATTTACGCTACCGTGTTCAGTTCTATAATATTTATACAAACTTTATACATACAAATGGCCGACGAATCTACCTCAAAATCTCAATATTGTGTATCAGGTCAGCCTGCCACTTTATATTCTTTTCCCAGCGAATTCTTCTCTCTGTCAGATTTTATACTCCAGTACAACAGTGTCACTTCTATTAAAGTATCGGACAGTTACTCTGCCCGATTCTGGAAGGGTCTGAAATAGAATAGCGATATGCAGCAGAACCGGAAGATTTGAGAAAATAACTTTTGCGTTCAGAATTTGTGTTCCTTGCTCAATTTTCCTTCCTTACCAACCAACAAGTAATCTGCTGTGCTGTGACAAGAGCGCTGATTTTTTTAAACCACCAAGTTCACTTACCTCCAAGAAATCCTAACTATTTCTCATATCCCTAATATGGTAAAATGTACGAACTTCCCATGGCTGGTAGTTCCATTATCATTATTGTGAGTAATTTGAAAGTAATCATACAATTTAAGATATCTGCAGTATACGACAACTTTGCTGCAACATGTACATGAACAGGTGGAAAGTTCATTTCAGGTGAACTCAGGAAATTTTAAAGAAAATACTTCAGAAATGAAAAGCTGAGCTGGCATATTGAACAGCATTCATACTTACAGAATCCTGAATTATTGTCATTTTTGTGAATAAATCTTGTTCATCATTAAAGGAGTGTGATGAGTACAGGTACACGCCAGCTGAGATTACAAGTGACGAAGAAAAGAAATTCACAATTTATACCTGTATGCTTCCATGACAATTTCTCAACAGCCGAATATGGTAACCATGGCACCTGATATAAATTTCCCTTCAAACAACTACATGCAGTCTTGAAAGGTATCCAGGCACTGTATCTAGGCAAAGTTATTAAATTTTTAATCAATTTGTGATTAATGCTCAGGGTTCGGAAGTCGTATCCTTTGAAGGGTAGAAAACTCCACATGAAAATCCTGAAGTACGGCTAACTTAACACCTGCAGCCAGTACATTGTATGGCGTGTTAGAACTTATGATTTATGATATTCTTTGACCTGAATGCCCGGAATACATTCAAACACTTGCAATATCACCATTCTAAAATTGGAACTGCCCAGCTGATGCATGACTGATCACGCTTCCTGTGAACTTTTCACAATTTACTGGCAGGCAGTGTACGCACGTTTAAATTACATGATTAACGTACAACTTTGCATCTGAGTCATATCAGTACAACTTTTTCTTCATACATTTGTTTGTTTTAGCATGGTTTCACTTTGAATCCAGAGAATTCCATCCTAAACTAGCATGATATGCTCATCAAACATTCAAAGTCAAAGTGCAAGACTAAAACTATTTATAGTTTCACAAAAAAAACCCCAACTTTTTGTCATGAAAACTATTGCACTTGCATTGAAAGAACTTACGAGATCACCATCTCAAACTATTGCTGCGGTGACTTTTACCCACAATGCTTTTAAATACCATGCAGTTTGACCCCTTAGCACAAGGTAAAGCTATATAAGGTAGCAAGAATTTCTATCGAAGAATTAATGAGGTCAATGTTAGAGTTTACACTGTAACTATAGCATGGCAATGGTACCTTTCTAGGCAGTGCAGAATCTAATGGAGAAACGTACTATATCACCAAACACCATGACTGTATGATGCCTTCCAGCACATGAGGTCAAAGGTTAGAGTAGCTGTGGTTGATATGAATAATATAATAATAAATACGATGCACAATATGTAAAATATTCAGAAAAAAAATTAAAATCAGAGCTAGTATCACTTTAGGGCTTGTACAGAATTTACAAGGCCGTATAATTCACATCACGTTTACAGAGTGTTCCATAAGTATGTATGTATACACAAAGTGCACACATTCCATCACAGTTGTTAGGCAAAGCTTTCAGGTCCATATGTAAGAGGCCTTTCATAATCAAAAGTAGTACACCCAAATAACATGATGTTAAAGGAAATGCTAGCTCCAAGGCATGAGCCCAGTCAGGTTGTTAAAAATTTTTTAAGTGAACAACATTTTGTCATTGATAGATGGTACAGTGGCTAAATAAGTTCAAAGAAGCTGTATTCAACCTTCAAGGATGAGAAATATCTAATGGGAAAATCTCTAGGGCATGTAAAATGACAAATAAGTCATACAGCTGTTAATAAACCATTGTAGTGCTTTCCAGAAAAGTACAAGGTAATTCATATTGACCCAAGGTATTAGGTATCAACCAGTAAATCTCTACAGGGATTTTGGTTCAGAGGGCTATAAACAAAAATCAATAATTATTCTAAAAAATACATCTACAGCCTTCTTGCTTTTGCAAAAAAGTGACAGAATTCTTTTAAAAAAATATGGGTACCCTGCTCACTCCTGAAAAATATGTGTCTTAAATTGAGTCTTTGATTTGAAAAAAATGCATGTCCCCATTCTGATGGCCTGTTCCACCCACAACAAATTGTTGCATGCCCAACTGGGTGCCATGGATGGGTATGAATATGGCAGAATATTGCAGCAATGACAGTATAGCATGCCAGCAGTGACATCCTGTTCTGATGCACATAGAGCCATGAATTAAGTATATTTAACAAGAAAATTAATTGTGGGTATTTGTCTTTTGAAAGGAGTTAATGAAGACTGAGTCACACTATTCTGAAACTAAGTCAAACCAACAATACATTCTATAATAATCTTACAACAGAATTTGTTAACAATGGCTAAATATAGAACATATAGACCTTGATTTTATTGTTTATGAAATAACTGTACCAGCATCACTTCAATGAAATGACAAAATAAACTGTACATCTTGGGCTCCACTATCCAGACTTGGAAGTTGGAGAAGATTTCAATAACACCATACAAAAACTAAGCTTGGGAAACAAAATTACGAGGTAGAACAAATTATTCCCCATACTGCAGTAGTTTTACAAGCATTACATGGTACAACTGTTACGCATGGTAATTGTGCTCTTCAATGGAAACATATATTACCTAAACCCCTTTTAGGCAAAATGCACCGTGGCTGTTAAAGAGAACTACCTGTATTACCGACTCTCCAATGGTCTGTTAAAAGGGAAAACAGCTTTTATACATCTCCAACGGGTGGTATTAACGGCAATGTACTGTAGCATTTGATAGCAATGATTTATTATTGCTCACGAACAGAATGATAACCTGTCTGTACCTCGTATGCCTTTCTGAATTCAGAATCCTTCCAAGTGTCAACAACTTGCCAGTACAATGCACATCTATATCTTCACAATTAACAATTAAAAGAAAACATTGTCCTTCTTCAACAATTTTACACAAAACAAAATTAAACAAAATCTGGCAACTAGTTTAAAACCCATAAAAATTACTACAGGATTACCCTGATTTCATTAGAAGAATATAGAGCTTAGAAACTTGCACAAATTATTTAAATTTCACAAGAGGACTACAAATAAAATTTATGAAATCTCAGCAAGCACAATCAGGAAACTCAGTGAAACTGCTATACACAAAATTTTATGCAATGTGCAGGTCAAAAAAAACACATGGAAAATGTCAGCTGGGAATTTCTCTGGCAGGCTGACTGTGTATGAAGGCAATGCATTTGATATCTTGTAGACTACAACGCACAGAAGAGAACACTTGGCCCTTTATCAAAGTTTGCCTGTAAGCTAACATTGTGAATTCAATTTATCCCTCAGTGAACTTCTGAATTAAAGCTATCTCCTCTTAGTAAAGAGGATTTTCCATGATTGTGGATTTGATAATGCTCGAACTACAGAGGAAAAGCAATTTAATTACTTGCGCCTGACAATTTCTAGCAGCTTAAAGCTGCTGGGTGTCCCTACCCCTTGACATCCATGCATCCAGCTTAACCACAGGGAATTCAGCGTTAGTCAATTATTTCCTTTAGGAAGTCCCTTAATGCTACAGCTCTCATATTTGGAATAATTTCACTATCTGCCGATATCTAAGACTCTTTTACATCATGTAGAAATTATTCCTGACCAAACAAATACTAGTTGGATTTTGCAATTAGAAAAAACAATAACAACAAACCTGAAGTGAGTGTTAATACTTCATGCCAGTCAAACAACCTTCACAACAAAGCAAACTGTATTTAATAATTGCACGTCTAGTTTTTACCTTCGTCTCTTGCTGAATCTGCCATACTAGTTTGTCAAGCACTTGTCATTTCATATCCATCGTTGTGGGCATGGAATATCCAGCAATCCCTTCACCTGTGCATACACGCCCCTAATGGAATTCTTGTTATCAGATCCAGGCGTCGCATAACATCAATCACTGCTCTAACGGGAATGACAGCTTTCATACATTAGCCGAAGAATAAATAGAAGCGGAAATATAATTACCGTCCAAGAGATATTAAGCCAGCTGGATGACAGTTGAATTTACAGTCTGCAGGCTCACCAACTGAACACAACCTTTCTTCACAGAACATTGTCAAATATCGTGTATTTTCTGCACTGGTGGAGATATTAAGTAGTCTCAGATCATGGCCAGGTTTATGATTATAAGCTTTTTGGTCAGGAGAGTTTTGAACCAGTTGTAATGCATGTGTGTAATTTCCAAGCAGAAAGTTGCAATCTGGTTTTATTTTATAGTCTGCTGCAAAGCAACAGTCACATATCCATTGAATGCCTGTGTGTGCAATGATATACAAATGGGACTGTTGAAAGGCTACATTAAGCATGCTCAGTGCCACAAGACTTAGTCCCTGGGTGGCCCTCATTTCCAGCCTGGCACGCATCCCACACCAATGCTGGGAAAACAGTCTGCATGTGTAAAGAAAGTAACGTAAAAATTGTATTATTTGGACCAGGCAAAAATATTGAAATATCAAATTATTCAACTTCATCAAACACATGCATCTAGGATATTGTAAATCTTATACAATGTTATACATGCACACATTCCAGTCTGTATGGCCAGTAATCACTCTGTTTTGTCACTTTGCTATCATGATAATGACAATACATATTACCAATGCATGAATATAACAATTAATTTAATGATACACAACATTTTTGCTACATTTTTTGTCATTTTGTGCAATGTCACAGTATAACAATTACGAATGGTTTTTCCAAATGCAAGAAGAATTATTATCATCATTACAATTTATTGCTTTTGTTTCGAAACTGTTATTATTATATTGACAAACTACCGGTATACATGTATGAGTGAACTATATGATAAAGTGATTCAATAATTTTATTAAGGAGTGATAATATTATGGAAGTTTTATTGAGGGCTTACATATTCAGCTACAGGGCTTTGAAACCATATTGGTGATCAGTGGCACACCTGTACAACGAAAACTTGCTAAATATTACCATTGTGCTGGAATTGTAGAAGTAAAAATAGAACTTCTAAATGCAGAGAGCATGAAAACCCAGGTCTACCTATAAACAGCGCCCTCATGCCATAAAGAACACCTGCAAGATACGGACTCAGCTGCAGTGTGTGTGTCTGCTAACAGAAGCACACCACTGATGAATGTAAAATCCAATTACATTCATAATCCAATGCGTCCCCGAGGCATATCTATCAATATTTCATGCTGTCTAAAGTCAGTGTTAATACATGTATGTAGGTTATCCTACATGTACATGATTTTCCTGGGGATTATGTGCTTTGAATCAGCTGCCCTGTGACCATACTTACTCCAAATGGGGAAAATTATTTGATACTTGGATGAGGGGATCAGAGGACTGTTAAAAATCAAATCAATAGTGCCAGCAGAATTTTGGAAAAAAATACTGTGATTGTCTCTGAGTAGGACAAAGGGACAAATATTTGCTATTCATACCGGTACTTGAAAAGTTAATTCCAAAATGACTTACTGAAGGGCTAAATCTCTTCAACCCCTACATTGAATGGTTTATCCCTATGTAAAAAATTACATGTGGATATTTAATTAAAAACAAGAATGTACACTGCCTACTATAGTTCTGTTTCATAGATTCTAAATGGCTGAGTCTTAAAGGACTGATCAGTAGAAAGTGAAGAAATCAAAAAGGAAAGTCAGTCGGTAACAATATCAAGCAACAAAAGACGTAGAAATGGATGACATAGATATGGGATAATTGTATATATCACACAGTCCAAACTGGATATCAAGTCTCACTCTGTCATAACTTATTTTCTGAAAGTCACATATTGCCCATCCATGTTGAACTAAGAGCGGATAAACTCTCAAGTGTGTAATGTCATATTGCATACCAGTACACGGCATTTCCACACCATATTTCTACTTCAATAATTGCATATCCCCATGAGATTATTGGAAAACAAGTTTACTTGTCATCACAGAATGTTTAGGGTATGTTATCAAAACTGGCCGGCCTTGAACACTGGGGTGACCTGATTTGATGAAATGAAAGTGTTTGTGTGGTCTTTCATCAGCAGCATTACAGTATGTGCTTTTCACACCATAATTTTGTTATTTCCGGGGCAGTATATACATCTAACCTAGGTGTATGGACTTCAAATGCACTTGTCATGTGTTTTTCTTAAGCCTGAAGAAATTTTGATAGTATGAGATTAATTGTCAGAAGTCACACAAAGTTGGTTCAATCTGCATGAATTAGTATTATAATTATTATTAAATTAATATATTATTATATACCTGAGTCTCTAACCTATGGAGTTTCTTCGTACAGTTAACTTCGGTATCAGAGGACGTGAAGTCCAATAACTTTGATGCGGAGTACAATAACTTTAGGTATTATTGGATGCTAGTTCACCTTTGACCTCATAACACCTTAACGTCAACACGGGGAAAACAAGAGAAGATTTTACTCTTTTTACAAAAAGTATAGGCCTACTTCGAAACATTCAGTACTTCACGCAGCGAATGGCGGTCATTCCGAAACCTGTGAATTACAATGAAATTATAGGGCTGGCCTACAATTTCTACCTCGTGTACTATGCTGCGTGGGTTGAAATTTCGTTCTATGGGACTTTAATAGCGGACATGCTGAACGCGTTCCCAGTCAGCTCACAATCGCTCAGTGCATTGCATGACAGACATTTGAAAATGCCTTAATTTCCACTTTCTTGTGGGATATTAGACGTAAAAGGTGTATAATAATAAGATCATTCACAAAATACCGAGATTTATGTCCTCGTTCATAGTACACTTCAGTATTGTCCTTGACGCTTTGCGTCTGCTGCATGATGTACTAAGACATAAATCCCGGTTTAACGCTAAGGAATGACACGGAGACAAGTGTTTGGCCGAAATCCGGGGTTATGCATGCACTGCCATGGCAGGGGCGACGAGGCGTCATAGCGGCCTGGATGGCGCGGGTACCGGGCTCTGGCTACCGTGCATTCGGGCAACGTGTTTACCGGCCGCCCACAGCAGACCCATGACAGTACCCCCCTGGGACTTTATTGTATAAAGTAAGCAGTATAGAGACGTACAATATCTTTTATTGTGAGCTGCTAGCCTGCAGCGAGGCTTTATTTATTTATTTATTTATTTTTTCTTTGCGGAGGGTGGGCGGGGATTTTGTGGTGTGAACTTGAGCGTGGCAGAAGTTGAAATGGACGAGCTACAGCTTTGCTCACACTGATATGCGCATGGATAGTGACGTGGAGAGGGTGACGCAAATTGTTTAGATAACGGTAAAGGGGGCAGTGGTAGATAAGGTTACGTCATAAGTGCATCCAGCCAGTGGTAGTAGGTGGCACATGGTGACCCACATATGTCAAGGTCTAAACCCTTTTCCCCGTGTCCTCCCAGACGTTAACAATGATTATAGCAAAGCCATAATCACCCAATTTTGTGAATTACTTTATATTATTATCATTACTATTATAAGCCTTTATCTAAACTAAATAAACTGTTGAGCCTATGGCTAACAGTGTCAATACAAAATATTATCTGCAATTATCAAGAAGCACCATCTGATTGACACATGTGCACCCCCAATTCAAGGTAAACAGGTCAAAATAACCCTGAATACAGTGGTTTTAGACCAAACCATGGTGGTTTGAAGGGTTAAGCAGAGCCATCATTGACATTATGACAATCTGTAACTCTAATATATTGCAGCTAGTAAATCAAACAAATAGACTGTGCGCCTTACACACACAAACGATTCAATATTATCATTGGTGACTCAAAAGTCACAGAACCTAACGTTGTAGGTTAATATCATGTCACTTGAAAGTTTTCTCAAATCTCTGCAGACTCTGAGGCTCTGATGGGAAATCTCACAATGTTATCTAGGCTTCATTGACCCAAACAAAATACAGATCAGACGTGTTGCATGAGAAGATAGGCACAGGTACTTCATCATGAATTTCAGGCAGACAAATACGGTAGAACAGTGGACCCAGCTGGAAGCACCAGTATTTATTGACAAAGATTGTTCAGAGAGGGAGTCCAGGATACCTACCGGTACATGTAGGTTAAGGCTTGAGTACAGAGTTGATGTCATAGGAATGATCTTAAAATGGAAATTTCAGCTGACAGCATTTGAGACCTATCCCTCCTTGGTTCACCATTTTTAAAGTGAACCAAATTCTTGAGCTTCTCATATTTCACGACTTATTATGATTATACCTTCGCAGGGAAAGGAAAATATAAATAGCATCCTCTATGGCCATACAAAGTGTATTATCTTTTATTCAAAACTGTTCCAGGCTGGTGTTAACTTTGACTGCATGATGGCTTGGCTTTTCTCAGGTGTATGCAGCAGTCACTGGCTGGTATCACGTTTATCCCACGATTTACGCTAGTCTGCCAGAGTATAGTGCTTGGATATTTGATACACACACAAAGACTTGAGGCAAGTGTCAATTATATGTGAGCTATTTTAGGAAAAAGAGAGGAATTAAGTATTGTGAGACTCATTTTTCAAAATGTTCAAATTTCAACAATATTTTTTGAAAAGTGTTATTTATCATTGTTATCATTAAAACTTTATTTACTGTCAATAACTTGTTCTGCCAATAAGACCGATCTTCCACAAGGTCAACGATAAAATTTTTAAGTTAAAAAGTACAATTAAATTATCAAAACAAACAACAACATACCAGAAAACGTACAAGAGAAAAACAGTAAACACGACAAAAATACTACAAAGCTAATTAAATATTACTTGTATCAGAGCTGTTTGATTAATTTTTATTCTTGCCGTTTTCAATTCTCTTTAATATTTTATAAAGTATTTATGGGCCTAATTTTTTGGAAACAATATCAAATTGCCATATTTCCAGCTTGTGTTAATTAGTTCTTGTAGTTCTTCACATATCAAAAGCAATGTGGCTTTTAAACAAACCTAAAAAACGGGGTTGGAATGATGCAGTCTGTCATAGAGATAAAATCTGTCACAGCTTTGCCCTGCAGGTGACCACATGGGAACAATGCGGAATAACTAAGGGAGTAAATACTCCTGGGGAAATCGACAGTGTCTACTGGCAAACACTCTCAATGGTAAACAACTCACACATTTGCCATGGAAGCCTGATTAGATCAGAAATGATGATACGGCCAAATTTCAATTAAGAATTACCCTTGGGGACAGATCGCTGTTTGAATTGGAGTATTTGAAAATGAAAGTATCTCTTGTCACATCTGAAGGAGATAGCCTAGGCAATGTGCATTTTGTGAGTCAAATCTGTCAGTAATACCGTACATGATCGAGCCACACAAACATACAAAGGCCTAACGGCAAGAACTGATAACATATATATCATGAAGTTACATGTAATGACCTATAGCTCCGTTGACAAGATCACATCCAATGCCACATGACATAAGCATCCACAGGAACCAAAACATTAGCTTAATTTGATTTGCAGCGATATCTTCAGTAACTGAATATCACTGTAAAATGTCCAAATTCAATTTTTCCATCATTCAATTGTGGCTACCCTGGACTCTGGAGAATGTAAATCAACTGTCATTCATTGCACTAGAGATCACTGGGATTGAATAAGGCCGCGTTCAAAAAAAAAATGGTGAGGGGGGGGGGGGGGGGGGGGGGGGGGGGGTGGGGGGGGGGGGGGGGGGGGGGGGGGGGGGGGGGGGGGGGGGGGGGGCTGGAGGAATCGCGATTGAAATCTTATTTTTTTCAGATCCCCCCTCAATACCCTCAAAAATTTTCAAGTCCCCCCCCCTCAATACCCTCAAAAATTTAAACAACTGAAAAAAATTTGCATCATTGGATAATTTTGTTTGCATGTTTTGGATAATAATAATGATAGCTATCATTGCTTGCTTGCTTGCTTGACAATAAAGGTTTACTTCACATTTATAGCAATAAAACTTTTACATTGAAATAAGATAAATTTTCTCATACAAGATAAAATAATTAACAATAAATATAACTGGATATTTCTTACGTTATGTAATGTGAAGATGTAGTATATGAATATACAATCTTCTGACAGACTAATCTTTTGAACTTTTATGTCATACATAATGACGTAAATATATTACATAAGGTATACATTCATATCAGTTGTTTCAATACTGGCCAATTTCAAAGGGCACAAAATCACAAATGCTCCGTCTTTAAAGAAACTAAGATTTCTGTATCTGTGCTGGACATTCACCTGTACAGAATCTCATTTTCGGCATGGACATTCACAGTTGTTTTTCAATTCTGTTCATTTGTATTACAGTAAGTTACTGGGTAATGAGGTAGATGGAAAGCAGCTAAATGTTACTTACTTCACTTTGCTCAAATCGTAACCATCCAATTGGGTTATTGCTACAAATAAGGTAATTTTGAGGTATGATTATGTTTACATACTTGGGTACTCCAATTGTTTATGATTGATCCCAATGCCAAAACATTGAACACATTGTACCGCTACAATGTGTTCGCAGAAAACACATTGAATCATATACCACCTGGTACTGAATATACATGTACCATACCATAGGTACACTACATGTACCGTACGTATATTGTGACCTGAAATCGTTTAAAATTAAAGACCAAACTTTTAGAAGTTGAAGCTTGCACTACTGGTGATGTGTCAAAGTTGAAAACGTATGATATTTGTCAGTTTAAAAGTGTTCTGTTGCATTAAGACTTGCATAATTCATCATTGGTTTAGCCCCAGGGCTTACATAATTATCCTTTTCAGCATCAATCAAATTGTGGCAGAAATACACAGCTGCTCTTTTTACACAGCTGGTATTACTGATAATTTTGAATTAATGTATCTATATTAAGTAATTGCTGCACATTAAACTGAGTTCCAGGAAACATTTGTTTGCATAAAAGTTCATATGCAGTATTATCTCTTCGCGGTCTTACTTCAATTATAAAACCAGACCATAAATAATGCCCTGTAATGCACTTTCACAAAACCCATCTTGCATTTATGAGAAGTTAAATACACGGTATGTATACACACAAAATGTTCTCTGTTTAAAATGAAAATTTTGAGAAGTACTTTGTGAATTATGGCAGACTTTTTACTAGAAAAGTTGAAGTACAAATCAAAATTCAGATGTCTTTTAATTCTTGTGTTTTCAGGCTGCATAATTAACCCTTTGAGTGCCAAAGTCAATTTTTGTTGCCTCTAAAAACATCCTCTCTCAATCTTTCAAATTTTGCTAAAATTTTGACAAGCGACCTAGCGGCCGATATAGCTCCGCTGTGTTTATGTAGAGAATAACTATTTTTGACACATGTTGATGAAGAAGGTGGAAATCTTTGATAGCTCAATGCAGTGGCCAGGAAAAAGTGGCTAAAATAAGCTGCAAAAATACAAAATTGAAGATTTCATCATACTTTGAATGTTCACATGGGATCATCCCTAAGAAAATGTCAACGAAAGCTATCTGATGAGTAGTTTTTTGAGAATAAAATTTTCCGACCAAAAATGGCAACAATTGCCCCCAAAAATAAAAATTGCAGATTTCATCATAATTTCAATAAATATCATTTAGTTCATCTATAGAAACCTGTATACCAAATTTAAAGCTATCAGATGAGTAGTTTTGGAATACACATTTTTTGACCAAAATGGCAAAAATTGCCCCAAAAATACAAAATTACAGATTTCATCAGAAATTCAATATATTACTTAGCTCATCTGTAGAAACCTGTATACCAAATTTCAAAGCTATCAGACCAGTACTTTTTGAGAAAAACATTTTTTGACCAAAAATGGCAAAAATTGCCCCAAAATTACAAAATTGCAGATTTCATCATAATTTCAATAAATATCATTATGGTGATCTGTAGGAACCTGTATACCAAATTTCAAAGCTATCAGATGAGTAGTTTTGGAAATAAACATTTTTTGACCAAAAATGGCAAAAATTGCCCAAAAATACAAAATTGCAGATTTCATCATAATTTCAATAAATATCATTTAGTTCATCTGTAGAAACCTGTATACCAAATTTCAAAGCTATCAGATGAGCAGTTTTGGAAATACACATTTTTTGACTAAAAATGGCAAAAATTGCCCCAAAAATACAAAATTATAGATTTCATCAGGAATTCAGAATATATTACTAAGTTCATCTATAGAAACCTGTAAACTAAATTTCAAAACTATCAGACCAGTACTTTTTGAGAAATACATTTTTTGACCAAAAATGGCAAAAATTGCCTTAAAAATGCAAATTTGCATATTTCTGCACAATTTGAACAAATCTGAAATGGATCATCCCTAGGGACATATGTACCAAATATCAAAGCTATCTGACTGGTAGTTTTGAAGAAGAAGATTTTTAAAAAATTTTTTACCAAAAATGACAAAAATTGCCTTAAAAATACAAATATGCAAATTTCACCACAATTTGAAGAAATCTGACTGAAGTCACCCTAAGTAAACTGCATATCAAATTTCAAAGCAATCGGACAAGCAGTTTCAGAGAAGAAGATTTTTTTACCAAAAACAGCAAAAAATGCCAAAAAATACAAATATGCAAATTTCACCACGATTTGAACAAACTTAAGTGAGGTCACCCCAAGTGAACTGCATATAAAATTTCAAAGCAATTCAACTTGCGGTTTCAGAGGAGAAGGCAATTGTTGACGGACGACGACGGACGACGACGACGGACGACGGAAAATCAACCTATTTGATAAGATCTGCGTCGCTGACAGCGGAGCTAATAAAAAAATGTAGCTGATGAAATGCAATGTCCATTTTGTTCAAAATTATCAAATAAATTACAGAAAAATTCATATAAATTGGTAAAATGTTGCTGCACTAAAATTTTGATGGGAAAAATTACAGCACTCAAAGGGTTAATGTGTAAATGTTCATACTTGATTTGAACAAAGTTCAAGTACAGAATGAACAATTACCAACCCTATCTGTACATGAATGGCATTATGAACGAGGCAATTGTCTGTATGCTGTCATCATTGAAACTATCATCCACACTATGTCAAACCAATATTGTAACAGATCCTTTGGCACTTTTGTTGGAGATGCATGCATCATAAACACAATGAAGACTTGTGAATGGATTAATAAGTTGTCAAAAAACAGCAACTTGATACCTTATCGGACGCTTAGACAAGCTAAGTATCATCAATGTGTGTCATCAATAGTAGGCTGCATAATTCTATGATTTACACAATTATGCAAAGAAGTATCTTGCCAGTTGTCATAGGCTGAATAACAGTATTAAGATATTACATTTTTAGTCATCTGCCACCGATAGTGAATGCTGACTTGGCAATTTTACTGGTAGTCTGTCGCCATTGCACCAATTCATCCAAATTTGCTTTACACAGAATTAACAGACTCCCATCACCATTTGCTTTCCTTTGAAAGTTATGTTTAGTAATTAACAATGTTTTTAGATATAAATTAAAAGCTGATTAAAAAACTTTTCAGACAAGTGCCAAATACCAGAATCTTTTTTTTGAGAGATTTAGATTTATTTTTATGTATCCTGTATCATTCTGAAAGCAATTGTAAGTACATTACCATTGATAAGCATTGGTTAGGTTTCCACCTTACATTTCCCATAAATTACATCCTAATTATTGTGCAACTTCCCCTCTGACGATTGCAGCCTATATGCCACAATGAGTGGGCAATGGACAAGTTTTCCACAAAAGCAGAGACTACTGATATATTTACATAGCCAACAGATGAAAGCACAGAAGTACGATATGCCACAAATGGCTTCCTGTTTTGGGGCTTTTATAAATTTTAATTCTAAAGTCTGGGGGAGTCATGTACCGTATAGAGCTTGCCTATTATAAGGTTTCGATGATATATAGCTGTAAAAGCTAGACTAATTCTGTTGATACAAGGCTGTTTCATTACGTTGACGTCTAATTCTAGGAAGGGGCCGGGATAAAGTTGATTATTACAGCGGCTGATCTAACAGTCTCATCAAATTAACTGTTCAAGCAATGATGGCACATCACTTTCTGATATAAGGAGTGGTTCTTTTTTAGTCAATACCAATCTACAGAGGTCAGAACTTTACATATTCTGTGCAACAGGGAATTTTGTTTATTTCTAGCTTGTTTATGCCTAGCGGCTACTAAACTCTCTTGATTTTTACTATACACTTGCAAAAACAAACAAGCAGAAGTAATTTTACGGCCTGGGCTGGATGTTGCCAAAGGCCATAAAGGCAAGATGCAATATGCTGATTAGACATGGCTGGGTGCCATACCTTGGCACAGAATTTGAACTCTAACCTTGGACATGATAAATTGGTCCATATATTTCTACACTAACGTAACACTCGGCGCCATACCACACAGCTGCAGCATTTCAAACAGACAGTATTACATCCCTACAATGTGATCTTGATCAACAAAAATTTCATAGCCTATAAAAAATTAATTTTACTTATACTGTAGTGAAAATTTATGTTGGTCAAATTATTAAATTTAGTGGGTAATTTCTATGATGCGTATGTCTTAAGAAAATATAAGTAATTTCCTGATTTCAGTGCTTGCACTCAAACGTGTGATATTACATATCTCAGAAAAGGAAAGATGTGCTAGAGGTCAGGTGAACATTTGACAGCTGTCAAGACAGCAAATGGTCTCCAGCGTCAAGGGTACACAGTCCGTTGTTTGGGACATAATGTTTTCATTACATGCATGTCTCACATAGTTTTTCACTTCAAATTTTGGGATGCATGAATACGTTAAAACAACTGCTAAGCAGCTTATTGGGGTTTGTTTGCATAATTTTGTAAAAAACCCAAATGCCTATAAAAAGGCTATGTGAATCATGTAATTTGATTATTTTTTAAAATCCCAAAGCTGCCAAGATATAAATAGTTCTGGTTGACTTGCAGTCAAATGATGACTATGTGACCCTAAACGTCATCAACAAATTACCATTGAATCCTATGGGGTGTGTGATATTTGATATATGAGGCGTGTAATAATAGTGGCAATATGCAAATCAGATGATTGAGGTGATGAAGAAGATGATGATGATGATGATGATGATGATGATGATGATGATGATGAAGATGATGATGATGATGATGATGATGATGATGAATTAATATTGGATTCAGTTTCTGGTGAGATCTCTAATTGCTGTTGCAACACAGAATGACTTTATCACATACTGCACCAATTTTTTATGCACATACAAAACTTTCAGGCAACAAAATCTAACAAATAGCTCATACAGCTCAGAAACCTAATCAAATGCCATTGGTGCGTAACCTGGTAGAAATTCAATATCATGCCCAGCCTGCCATAACAGATCCACCGATGGCTGACCATCCATTGCCAATGGTTGTAATATTTATGGAAGGATGAAATCACAGATACGAGTCAGAATAAATGACTCTCTGCAAAATCCGGGTGAATTGTACTTTGTATTTTAATATACTGTACTTTTATTTCATATGGTCAGCTTGTCTGATCTTTGAATTTTCCCAGATTACGCCATTAAACCGGTAGGATGAAAAATTTCCAGCAAGTTTAATTGTCAATCTCAATGTCCCAAGTCACTTATAAAAATAAGCACTGTTTGATCCTCATGGTAATTAATTGTACTATAAGTGATTTCCTATCAGGAATGATCTAAATAGACTAACCTCAGCCTGAAACCATTTTTTTCTTTTATGAACTTGAAAAAGTCACTGTTTCAGACGTTTTTCTAAACTATTCTGAACTATTATAATATTGATCATCAAGCATTGCACTTACCAAATATTTCAGCACAATTGAAGATTAGCGGACACACCTTTGGTTGCAAACCATCAAGTGATGCTATGTGTGGACTCCCTAGGTTACTAACAATTCAAACAAAATTTCTTTGCATCCACTAATCTTCAGCCTTGCCAGTATTTCTTATCAAAGATAACATGGAAACCTCTTCATACTATATCTTTTCAAAAAGAAGAAAATCTTAAGTTTGATATGATAAAATAGTTTACCAAAAGGACAAAGGGGTACATATCTGGGGTAAAAAAACTAATTATAAATATTGGTATTTAAGTACACTTAATAAGTTTTAAGTTTCTTAGAGTGCTACAGGAAATCATTGATTCATTGTCATACATTTCTTATGGATAGCAAAATCTGCCATCACGGTATGTATTTCTCTCTTCCGTCTGCAAGTGATGTACCGGTACACTGATGGTATTTTTTGTTCACTTACATCTTCACATCTAATGCTCCATTTTCACATCTAATAATACTCAATTTCCTAAATAAATGCGTCTGTTTATAGAAAACCTATTACAACAGTATATGAACATAATGTTTGCGTATGCAAATCAGACATTGCTAAATTTGCACTGCTGCTATCTTCCCTCTTTCACTTATGCTTCTTATGACCAATATATACCGTCTTCTCAAATATATTATATTACTTAACTGTCTTCTCAAATCATAAAATATTGAGCTCAAATATCTAACTTGACAAAATAATACTATCAGACAATCTCATACCCCAATGATAAATGGGTCAGAGATTCTGTAGATGTATTTCTGCATATGAATAATGGACACACAGACCTGTCTGATAAGACTTCCTGCAGAGTTTATAGTATTCCAGACAGTCACTCCAATGGCATGTCCTACAGCCGTATGAACATTGACACCGGTATTTGCTCTATCTTGGTGTCGTAGGTCACCAATATGTTTTGTCAAGTGATGGATCACCAAGAGAGGAAATTGATATCCTTCTGGTTATCATGGGGAAGTTAAAATTAATTTATTGGAAACTGTTTATAGTTTAGCGGACACATTTGACTGCATGTTGAAAATTCCAGTAACATTACAAATTCCTTCCTTCTTATATCAGTAATTCTTTCAATTTGTGCATTGTAACAACATAATATGATAACCTTTAGGCATAAAAAAATAGATTCTTTCTGGTCCCTTACATTTGTGAAGCATGTCATGGTTTCTCCTTTTTTTCCCATCTAAACACTTTGGTAAGAGATTTCTTTCCACTAATATTTTTTTTTCACTGGCTGCTGAATAATTTGTCATCTTGTTTAGCATTTTCTGGATATGAAGATAAGGCAGTACTCTATATAAAACCTACTTGCAACTTATAATTTTACTGATATGGTATCGTAAATCATTTAGGTGTGTGTCAGCCTCTTGTTTAGAAATATTGCAGTGATGATTTTTGTGTTTAAATGCCACAGAAGGAAAAAAATGGCATGATACACAGGTGATACAGGTGATGATGAGGAAAAAAATTCTGTTTTTCTCTGCCTTGTGATTTGCAAATTCATCTGAGATGCAATCTGTGCCAGACAATCCAACCTGCTATGATGCTCAGCACATCAAACGGACCAGCATACTGAAAGTAACCCATTAACTCTGCATTTATGCTTTATTACACCTGGTGCAGAATTCATTGCCCTTACACAGTGAATGTGAAATTACTTTGACATGAAGAATACAAAGACCATATAGTTAAAAATTGTGTGTACGTCAAACTATGCAACAAAGTTTGACATAGATTTCACTGACTTTATTCACTTGATGTCAATAAACTTCCTGATAATTAATACCAAACTCTTGAAAACACATTCATGGTGAATGTTTGACTGATAACATCAGTGCTTCACCAATAAATACTGCAATTATT
Organism: Ptychodera flava; assembly: GCF_041260155.1. Taxonomy (NCBI): domain Eukaryota; kingdom Metazoa; phylum Hemichordata; class Enteropneusta; family Ptychoderidae; genus Ptychodera; species Ptychodera flava. The sequence goes on along the minus strand of NC_091944.1, from coordinate 33,067,888 downwards.
ACTGAACACACGCACAGGCTTAAAGGTGTCTTGAAAAATTGTATGATTTTTTGAGAATGTGTACAAAATCAAACAGCATGCACTGTTGTATTGAATGGAGGAAGATTCATCCTGACAGGATCTGTATATAACATTCAATTCACTATCAAAACAATGGTACAAGTCTGTACATACATACAACATCACAGACATCTGCGTACGGTTGAAATCATTTACTTTTCCCACTTGCGAACTGTTGGAGACACAAAAACCCACAGCAGGGGATCACAACATGGCAAGTATGAACCAATATTGAAGAAAGAAAGAGAAGTTCAGATACTCACAGTCAAACAGCAAAGTTCCACACCGCGGTGCTCTCAACTTTTGCACAGTAGGCAAGCACAAGTCATGTTAGAATCAGTTGCAGTGTTACAAGGTCACCTAAGGTCATGCCTGGGGTCAAATCACAGGGCGTTCTGCACCACTGATTGAATATCAAATAACCTAACAGAACTCATCCATGGTGCATCTCTTTACATATTTATTTTTAAGTCATGTAGGTCCAAATCTCTTTCCTGCGTATAAACAGTTTCAGGTTCAGTCAAAATATATATCTTTCTGAGGCTGAACTACTGCTCTTTTCAACATGAGAGGTCTGTAGTTTGGTTTCAGTAGGCTTGTGCATCTTTTGACTTCTAGGTATTCCACTCTGATGTGCATTTGGAGGGAGTAAGGGAATTTGAAGAGATTAGCCTTAATTGTTTTTTGCCTCTAATTCCATATTAAGGTAATATGCACCTCGAAAGTGAAAGACTTAAACTTTTGCTCTAACTTTCCTCAAGGAATCTTTCAATCATTCTCTTTCAAAATCAAGAATAAAAATAGGGGGTCACCGTGCAAATTTTTGTACTAGAGAAACAAATTACCCAAGATTTACTGATATTAGAAATTCAAAATGGCCGCCATCCCTGTGTTAACTCTATGGAGAAAAATAAAAATTTTTGAATTTCAAAAAACTAAGCCGGTAAAAAGTTTTCTTTCACCAAGAGCTTTAAAATGAACCCCCACATGTGGTATATCAGAAGAGAACTGTAAAAGTTTGAGAGTCCCAATGTCTGTCCCCGAGGTGCGTTCTACCTTAAGGTGTCTAAAGCCATAATAAAAACAACTTGGATGCACAAAAACCCTATGGTTATAATAAAGCAGCGAAATTTTGAAAGGGCAATGAAATTAAGTTTGAGATCTGCAGATTGCCACAATGAGTACCAGTATAATCATCATGCAGTAAACTCATCCATACACCACATGTAAAAAATATTTTTCATCCTTAGAAAAAAGGTGTGGCCATACATATTACGGAAGAAATTTTTTGCCACTACATGGTTGAGCAATACAAAATTTGAAAACTACAGCATAGAAACATGAATAAACTGTATTGACTGTGCCCTTCTCTGGTTTGTATCACCTTAAAGGGACAAAGTCGGCCATTTTTCATGAATTTTGTTTGACGCCATGACCATTAATTCATTTTCGCGATGTTTTCATATGTATCGTGTCAAAAACCGGGTCGGATATATGCATGGTCACCCATTCATTCAGTATCTTTCAACATGTCAAACAATAAAAGTAAACAAAATTCATGAAAACTGGCTGACTTTGTCCCTTTAAACTTTTACATTCACTTGTAATTTTGAAAGGAAATAAGCACTTACTAGGAGAATAAGGGTCAATAATGGTATCCAATAATCTGTGATCAGATTGTCTAGGCTGTTTAAATTTCAATCTACAAAGTGTCTTCTTTACTGTAGTTGATACCACTGAGGGTAGAACTTCCTCAGTTGTGGTGTAGCATAATAGCAAGGACAAAGGATATCGTGTGTTTGACAAGCTGCACTCTTGCTGAAATAATTGTCAGGCTACAAATACAAACAAACAGAGTATCAACTGTATATATAGTAAAATTAACCAGACTCAATTACTGTAATCTGTTTCCTATACGCGACATTAAAAAGGTCATGCATACTTGAGATGGGTAATTCCAAGATCTACTCTTTCAAAGGATATCAAAAGGTCACTAATCAAACAGAGAGGATTCCGTCAATCATCCACCACTAAGTCAGTTTTGTTTACATACTTCATCCACGGCTTGCATGCATTTACAAAAATAATGAATTTGTGCATCCAGGCAAGCAATGTCTTTCATCTAATTGGGATGGTTTCCAAGGCAACACTGATGAAGACATCCATCATTGCATATTGCAAAGTCTAGTTCTGAGTAATTCATCTTAAGAGATGAGATACATATGTGCATAGCCAGGGTAAATGTTTTCACGTATACAAAACTAGATAATGATGATAATTTTCCCGGAAACTTCAGAAGAGACTTGCCATTGGATGAGTTTCAAATCTCACTGGAATACAGATTATGATGGTTTTTAGTGAAACTGTGAAACATGCATCTTATCTGTGAATGGGTCACTGATCTTATTGAAACCTCTTCATGCATGTTTTGAGATAATTTGAGTTAATAGAAGAGTTAAAACAATGCTAGCACATCTTAGTGATTAGCTCATTGGAGATCTTAATGCTCCCTGGTGCAAATATGATACTCTTGAGAGACGAACAATATTAAAACAGTGCCACAGACCATTAACACCAAACACAAAGCATGTTGAGTTTGGGTAACATCCAGATTATACACATTTTACAGTAGACAGAACGAATTTTAGATGGGCTTGTCACTCCCTACCATAGAACTCGTGATTATTCTGATGTTATGATACATCAATATTTGTAAAACTTTTGACATACTCTGCAAACTTTGATTCTAATTAAACGTGCAGGACTTCCTGATTAGAATAGTATGGGCAAATACACTGTATTTCTACTGACATGAACTGTCACTTAATTCATTGCTATAGACCTTTGTGACTTTCAGATGCTGTTTATACATGGACATAAGTTGTACAAGGTCACAGGCGCATAAACCATCGCTAGGCCCGACTTCGCGTAGCGACGGTTTATGCGCCTGAGTACAAGGTGACTACATTAGGAGGTGCTGATCCTCAGGTAGAGGTGTTGTACATACTATTCACAGTAACCCGAATACTGCCTTTTGATCAATTGATTAAAACCCTTGCAGAACCAGGGTACTAGGATGAGCACAATGGTAACAAAAATCAAAAAGATACATCTTCAGAGATTGGATGATATTTTTTGGTAAGCATCGCAAAAAGATACAGCTGATGTTGCTTTAAAATGGAAACGAGATTATGCATGTGATAATGTATTTCAGATGCATATTGTGTACATCATTATTTTCACTATAAATAATCCAACATCATGATAGATAACACATTATAAACTTGTAATGCATAATTCATATCAGTATGTTTCATGAGGCGGGATACAATCAATAGTATAAGATTAATCCATTTTAGACGAATTACTGTGTTTATGTTAGCAAAGCAATAAATTGATCCATATAAACTGCAAGATCATGCATCATCTTCCCTGGGCCAAGGACATCGATGTTTCCGAGGGGGAACTTGCAGTGCATGCTTCCAGGGAGTGTAATCTCACTGGATTCTTTACGCGAGACGTCGAGGCCTAGACTCGATTGATACCTTGGAGGGATCCTTAAAGATCAAGATGCAGTACGTGAGCTTAAAAATAGCGCAGGCCATTCCATGGAGTATCAGAGTATGGTCTGACAATAGAGAATCATGCCAATTAAAAGGCAAACCCGTTTACTAGACTAAGGGCAGCGGTGCATTTTCACAAATTGCTGTCGTGAGAGGGGATATTTGGAGAGTTAATTGAAGGATGTGTGGGAGATATTCCTTGATAGTAATTGTAATGAAGAGGAAATGTGTTTTGTTGATCCATCGACAAAGTAACCTTTTGGGGAAATTCAGCAAAATCTTGACATTCTAGATGACCTTTGCTCTGGCAAGACTGTACCTTTGCGTATACCAAGTTATCACAGGGTAGCACAGCTATTTGAAGTCAAACCATCAGTAAATTTACGTCATTTCCTTCTCTACAGCAAAATTGTACAGTGATCCTTGAAGTGTAAAGTTTCCTTACAGAAAGTTTGAGCAAAACTTGAAAATAGTCAGTTCCAGGTGTTTACTACTTAAAAAGCTATACTGTAAATTCCCTTTCCATTCCCAAAAGACATAACACTGGATCCCTTAGCAGGTCTAAGTGAGTTAAGCTGATAAAATAACAACAAAATTCAGTTTGAAAGCCTTTGGTTTTTACTTATTTGAATGTGTCTGCATGACATATTTGAATTTCACATTCATGATGAATTTCAAAGTGTCATAAGCATAGGAGTTGAAGGAGACGTATTTTTTGCTTTTCATACTGTATTAATAATTTTATGATATCACTCAGATAGCATTTTAAACATCTATGTATACTAAACTATACTACTCCAACCAGCTAACTGAATTCATATTATCTCCAACAACATGCGTAGGAGTTGAGGGGGGCCACGCTTATTTGAATTTTTTATGAAACTCAACGTATCATATGATTTTCTACAACAGTACATGTCAAGATATACTAATTGAAATCCAAAACTACACGCTAACTAAAATCACATCGTCACAAACTGATCCAATCAATATCATATTCAACTATGTCAGATTTCATTATACCATCCTATATACTGCCTGACGACTGCTCGATACACAACTCACTGCTCTAAGCCAAGTTTCTGCCATGCCAATAACTCTAAATTACTCACCATGTCACTTATTAATACCACTTGGCTAAAGTACCATTTTCATATCCTTTTTAATTGGCAAGTTCCCATGACTATTTGAGAAGCTGATCTCTTTATACCGGTATTGACATTGCTCTCCCACAAACACATGTAATTACAATATGATGGTGATTATCATGAGTTTTATGTGGCTACATGTAAATACTCTGACTTCCCTGTATTCATGGCTATAATTAGTGACCAAATTAAAGCTCAAAAACTTAAACAACATTAGGACACATACAGTTTGTGTGACTGACAAACTTTCAGGTACGCTGCTTGAATTTTTCAATACTTTTGTTCCGGCTACAAAAAACAGTGACTGGTTGTTCACGATATCAATGTTATATGTGCACACACACACACACACCACACACACACACACACACAATATATATATATATATATATATATATATATATATATATATATATATATATATATATATATATATATATATATATATATATATATATATATATACAGGGCTCCCGCTACCCGATCGCCAATTAGCCAAATGCGAAAGAAAGTTAAAAATGGCTACAAAAATTCCAGTTTGGCGAACAAAGTGGCTAATGAATATTTCCTGCCCAGGTGCCACCTCAACAAAAACTACAGCTAACAATAAAAAAGTTGTGAGATGTTGAAACAGTTTACTCTCCTTCCTACAAAGTTGCAATGTATTGAAACAGTTTACTCTCCTTCCTACAAAGTTGCAATGTATTGAAACAGTTTACTCTCCTTCCTACAAAGTTGCAATGTATTGAAACAGTTTACTCTCCTTCCTACAAAGTTGCAATGTATTGAAACAGTTTACTCTCCTTCCTACAAAGTTGCAATGTATTGAAACAGTTTACTCTCCTTCCTACAAAGTTACAAATTCCCTGGTACGTGGAGCAGACATTGTTGCTGTTCCGTCTGGGGTACATAGAGGCCTTGTTTTGCCTCCGTGAGTCCCGTTCGTCTGTCTAGAAGTTTTACCTACTTTGCTAGAATCAAAATTTGGCCTGCAACTACTCAGTTTGATATTGAAAACCGTATTTTAAAAGGGAAATTTCACAAACGGAGCAATAATACAAAGGAAGAGGAGAAAAACTGAGGTTTTCTGAAAGGTCAAGTCTAGGTCATCTCATCATGTGATGTCATGCAATTATGGTTCAACAGAGCCACCTAGGGTCCAATAGGTAAAAGGTAATTTTGGTGTCGTCCAATTTAAATGGCATTCAGCTTGACTGTCAGTTTTAAATTAAATTTATTAAGAGTCGTTGGAAATGGATATTGTCAACAGTAATTGCAGTAAGCATATCCATTGTCAAATCATCACATTTGTGAATTGCAATTTTGCATGTAAACATTAAAGCAACAATTCATTAAAATTGTTAATTCGGTCTATTTCAAACTGCTATAACTTATACAAGAAATTATGTGATTCTGAATTATTTTAATATTTTTGCAGATTCGACCAGTTTAATGATGTAGAAGTAAACATCACCAGACATTTCTTTATGATATCAAAATATCAAGTGAAAATATATCTGTGTTACAATGATATCATAATCATTAAAACAATGTAATATACTCTCAAACAGTGAGTAATTTAAATGAACATATATCATTGTGTCTTGTTTTACAAGAGTTGTGTTTGGCAAAACCCTTTGGTCTCAAGAAAAATACTCATACTCAAAATACTATTCAGCCTGCTTGATCACAACTATGACATACAAGTAACACCGGGGCCAATTGTATCTACACTGCCAGTGTGCTACTAAATGCTTTCTCCTGCACCATTTTTTTATTCTTGTGGCTAAAACATTTTGGTTATGGAAGCTAGACTGCATAAATTTGCCGCATGTGAGAGGCTTGTAGCTTATGACAAGCTATCATACTGTGAACACTAAATGAATGCCGCACAAATATTCTCTACCTGTTGTAATATACACTTCACTTTGCTACCAGATTTTTAGAATTCGATCGATACCTTATTTTATTTCTGGTGGTAAAAGTTTACCATCTGAAATGAAAAAGTATTTCTATCCTGGAAATGCCATAAAAACACAGATTGTTCAATACAAACTGAACAAATATTCTTTAATTAATGTAAAAACTATCAGGAACATCATACAAAACATCTCGATTTGTAAAATTAGGAACTCCTGAATGCGGAGAAAGCTGTAATTGCCACGCTTAATTGAGATCATAAACTGGCTAAAAGTTGCTCAAAGTGGCTACAAGATTTTTGATTTGGCTAATCAGTTGGCTAATCATTTTGGTGACTTAGGGGGAGCCCTGTATATATATATATATATATATATATATATATATATATATATATATATATATATATATATATATATATATATATATATATATATATATATATATATATATAATATTATATATATATACACACACACACACAACTGTACATACCGTATAATACACACACACACACACACACACACACACAATGTTACAATGTATATGTGTTGCCACACTGTTATGTTACTATCGAAGCCCAAATTTAAAAGGGCAAGTTTTTTTAACAGCTTTACCTCTGAGCAAATTGACTCACCTTGCACAATTTTCCAAGGAAAACAAAGGAGTAAAATCACATAGAAAATCAATGTCAACGACTACTACACACTTAAGGCAGGAGAATAAGGTATATAAAAATAAAAAGAATGAGAAAATTACCAATCAAAGATATCTCCAGCCATTGTCTTACACAATTTGGATTATACTCTTTGCCTTGCCAGCAGAAAGAAAACTATGTTCTAGCTGACTTATCTCAAGTCTAAGTCACTCCCAGGATGGAATTATTCTACTTGTACACAGAAAACTGAAGCAAGCTGGTTACCATTCATGTCAAAATATGTAAAGGATATTCCAGTATGATAGGATACAATGTAGATCAGAGGCTATTACTCTGATATCACATTGCAAATTAACTGACATGTTGATCTGCAGGATAGAAATACAATCTGTGCAGCTACATTCAACTTGCCAATAAAGAGAAATTCTACCACAGTCTCTGATCTCCGCATTGGATTTGATATCGCGTTCTGCCATTTATAATGCTTGTACAATGTTAAAAATAAACAACTTCGCAGGAAATGAAATTTGAGTCGCCTACTGCAAACCATCACCGGTATGAATAAATGTGATGGAGAAGATATTCAAGTTTACCAAGTATACTGTAGAGTGCACCATTGAAACAGATTATTTATTTTGTCAATACTTTCATGGTCGATTGCTTGCTGGGGCTCATTTTAAAGCTCTTAGAGACTGTCAGACAAATTTTCAGTCTTAGTTTTTTTTAAACTTGAAAGTTTTAGTTTTCTTTACAGAGTTATAACAGAGATGGTGGTCATTTCGAATTTCAAATATTGATATTGTGTTACTAGGCAATTTACTAGTACAAAACTAATTTGCATGGTTACCCCTGATTTTTATTCATGGTTTGGTGAAAGAATGGTTGAAAGTTTCATTGAGGAAAGTCTTAGCAAAAGTTTACTCTTTCACGTTTGAGGTAGGTATTACACATCAAAGTAAATTTAACACTCAAAAGATTTAAAATGATTGCTAAAAACTTTCCTCTTTTGAAATCAAGAATGAAAATCAGTGGTTACGATACATTTTTGAAAACTAATGACAAATTTTGCCAATAATTTGAAATTCAAATGTCTGCTATGATCCCTATATTCTGACTCTATGGGAAAAAAACTAAATTAATTGATTTTCAAAAAAATCAGGAGAATTTTTCTGCAAGCTTCAAAACAAGTCAACCCATGCAGTAGACCATAATGCACCTGTCATTGTCAGCCCCCACCTCCCACCTTGGCGCAAAGTGGGAGATATGGAAATCAGTCTTATGAAATTTGTCAAATGCCCCACCTCCTAGGGCAAGACAATCTGGATAATCCCCCTAAAACAAGTAAATCCGCCACATTTCCCACACCCCAATGGGTGGGCTATTCGTAAATTGTGCACTTGTCCATTAACCCTTTCACCACCATGGTTTGTCCCAAATCCATTGTTTTCTATGGTAAAGTTGGACCTGTATACAGGGAACTGGGGGATCAATATGAGGCAACTGCCTTACCTCTTTGGCAGTTTCATGGCAAACACGGTCTAATCCACCAGGTGGGGGGTACCCAGGGGATTACATTGATCCCTGCATAAAATTTGAAGTACACTGTTAAAATTTATCTGTCTCTGAACTGTATCCAACTGAAAATATGGATATTGTACTGACAAATCTCTCAAAATATGGATATTGTACTGACAAATCTCTGAAAATATGGATATTGTACTGACAAATCTCTCAAAATCAGGAAGAAGAGCTACTATTGTACAGCAAATAGTAAACAAAAAGTCAAATGATTAGAAAATCTGCCACATCCGTAGCAGTCAATGGCAGATTTCTCCTCTTGATGCAACTTTCATAACAACTGCATGCCGATAAAAGTTTGCGGGAGGAAGGGATTACATGATTTGGACAGTTTACAAGTCACACGCTTCTTTGTCAGGCTTAAAAAGTTAATGAATTTTGTGCCGTATAATTTGATATTTTGAATAATATTTCCGCCATACGGTGAAATCTATCGACAATCTTGGGAATTACAAAATTGTTCTTAATAAATAGGCAAATTGTATTCGACTTCTAACTTGGAGCTTGAGGAAAATCTGTCCATACTAAAGAGGTGTCCTGATTAGAGAGGTACCTGGGAGGCCAGATTTCACAGTACTCTGCTTGAAAAGAGCTTCGGTCATTCAATAATACCAAGTAAAGTATAAACTGTACATAGTTTGTCAATCTCACTGACGAGATTGCATTTAATTCATGTGCAAAAATTAGCTGATTTTTATTAAAACAGAAATTTATGTGCGAGTATCATTAGGCATGTATGGATTATGGCGAAGAAGAATAACATTTTATAGCACTTCAACTTTGTTGGTAAGTCCCCATCAACAATGCCACTTTTATCTTCACCTGATATTTCACATCCAGGCACTAGGATTACCGTTAGTCACTAGTGTGTGACAGTATACTGTGTTCGGGTGATGACAGGAGCTTCCATTAATGAACTATCTGTCCTACACATGGCCACTTTACTGTTCTGGATCAAACATCAAAGAGCATATGGTCATAGGAAAGTTGACAATACGTGTTTAATATTTTTTCTGACACTCTGTGTGGTTACAGTTCAGCTACAGCCAGTGATCTGTTGCGATCTAAACTATTGAGAATACGTGTGGATTGTAAATGAAGGGCCTCTTTAGCTATGAAAATGACTTTCACACCTTGTGCATATTTTACACACATATAAATCCACAGGGAGCACTTACAGCAAAAAACAGGATGGTTGAACAGTCTCATATACATTACGTTTACTTTTTTGTACGTGGCACACAAGTTTTGTAGATAACATTGTAGATAAAAAGAACTGACTCATTTGAGTGTCTGGATAGAACACACAAGGGAATAGCTAAATTAGTTATCGAGTTGATAGTAGAGACCGAAGTTAATTAGGACTGCACTCTGGTAAACAAACCATAATACAGCGTATACGTACTGATGCCAATCTGTCTAGACACACAAAGATAAACAGTGGAGTGGAGAGTTACATGATTAGTATTTCACTCAAATGAGTCGGTTCTTTTTATCTACAATGTATCTACAAACTTGTGTGAGACGTACAAAAAAGTAAACGTAATGTATATGAGACTGTCCAACCATCCTGTTTTTTGCTGTAATGGACGGTGTTACCCTTGGTTACTGGGAGAATGTCTCACCTACCAGTCACCCAATGCCCTTTCTACATTAAAGCTAGACGACCTCACCACAAAGTCCACGTAAATTACATTTATTAGCTTTTCCTCAATAACGAAACAGCATTGTCTATTTTTAAATATCATCAACGGATAACGAAGATAATTATCTTGCATTTGTCTAGTTCATCAGTCTCCATTCATACAAAGTGACTGTAAATTACCTTGGAACCATGCCAACAATTACAATGCACTATGGGAATACCTTTAAATGAGCGGTCACTTAACCATGTATACATGATAACTGATTTCTTAGAAGGTCACAAAAATGATGCCACACATCAGGAGAAATTCAAACATAATTCACACTGGAATAAAATTCACCTGCATCCAATTTCCTGTTTCCATCATGGACATACGTATGTTGTAAATGAGTCTGTACAGTTACACATGCAGTACAGTTCCTGGCAACTATTGGTATTTTTTCACACAAGGGTAAATTATTGCCTTCAAATCGATGCTTTGAGACAAAATCAATGGCTGTGAAAGTCATTAATGCCATTCTCACAGAAAGACTATCAATTTTGAGTGGTAAATGAAGCCAAATATTAATGATTTCTTGCAATAAGTCATTGGCATTGTTACTTTCTGTGATATGGTTATTAGCTCATAATGCATTGTATTGTCCATGGTTCCCAATGCTGAGGTGGTATTGATTATTGCTGAGTGTATAAATCGTTGGTGAGCTAGTATGTAAACTTGGCAATGTGGGTGAAAAAAAAATTGCTTGTAAAAAGGTAGAATGCGCCTCGAGGGACAGATATTCAGACACTCTCACTTTTACAATATTTTTTAATCTACCACTTCGAGGCTTCATTTCAAAACTAAGTAGACAAAAGTTTTCACCAGCTTATTTTTGTGACAATAGAAAATTTATTTTTCCCCATAGGACAAACAAAGTCATTGCAAAATGGAATATCAATAGTATCTACTATTATGAGTGTCTTTTGTCATCAAATGACAAACTTCATTGGACACACTGCTCATTTGAAAATAAACATTTATATCATCATTGATGAACAGAAAAGATACATTGTTGCAGTACTTAAGACTAGAATGTAACAAGGTCAAGTTCGTTACAATTGACCGTCTATCCACAGATTTGAAAAATGAGTTATTTACAGTAATAAGAACAATACAGCAAGTGTTGTCTGTGTATTTTGTGTTAATTTCACTTCACAGCGCACCACAGATTGATAAAAGTCTAATAAAGTAAAATAAACAGCTATTGAAGGTGTTCCATAAAGCAGCACATATGTAGTAACAATAGTATGTTATGATCAAACATTTCCTTTCTACATCAGGAGATCATTGATTTTGGATGAAGGAAATAAAAACTCACTACAGCGCCATAGGATTTATTCAACTGCACACTGGGATGTCCAATTTAGAACGTAAAAGGCAAATGAAGTCTGAATCAATGCCCACAGTTTGTGTTTCCTCTGCGATCGTTACATATTTTCTGTATAACTGAAGTAATGGAGAAGATTAAATGGCCAGGCTATTTTTAAACTAACTGAGAAGATTATATGATAAATAATATTATGAAGTTATCATGAAAATACCGGAAAGCATGCACAAGGACACTGGGCGCAGGTTCACAGGGGCGTCGTGCGGTGCCATTTTGTCCTGCTGCATCCTTTGCAGTATTTTCATGATACATTTTAAATTCATGACTTGGTCATCAAATGGGCCAAGTATTGAGCATTTTCGTGTATATAATGTCAACAATTTTTCTTCTGATTTACAGCGCAAGTTCATGCAGTGTAGAATGCTTAGTCTTGGACGTCAACGTGCTTCTGTATAGCCTGTGTACTACACGTACTGAGCGGCAGACGTAGCACTTGTCATATGGGTCCTTTGAAACCATTCAACAGTAAACACGTACCGGTATATACAGCTGCAGAGGTGGGGGCACCTGGAAACAGTAAATGTTCTGGAGAGGGTGCTCTGTACAGCTTTTTAGTGCACTTAGAATTCTATTGTTTTCGTTGGTAGATGTATAGTATTATCCATTATTAGTTTTATGATCAGTACAAATTGTTACTGAACAGTATTTGTAACATTTGTGACCGTAAGAACAATAATTGTGGTCATTTTGGTTTTATAATGATATCCTGATAAATGTTTTTCTGTTTAGATTATTAAAATATTTCGAGATTATTCGAAAATGACACATTACCAGTAATCATTCTTGAAGTATAAGAAATGGTTATCAGGTTATCTCTTAACAATTTGAAGAAATCTGAATGAGGTCATTAACCCTTTGAGTGCTGTAATTTTTTCCCCATCAAATTTTTTGTGCCAAACTTTACCAATTTTATGAATTTTTCTGTAATCTTTTGATAATTTTGGACCAAATGGACATCACATTCAATGGCTACAGTTTTTTATTAAAATTTTGGCAAAATCTGAAAAAAAATTGACTATGTTACATTTTGTGAAGGTGACATAAATTGACTTTGCCGCTCAATGGGTTAAAGGAGTCTGGAAAACAAATATTAAAACTTCAGATGAGTAGTCTTTGAGAAAAAAACAAATTAATTAACAGATGTTAACAGAACACTGCTTTGTCCACTGAAGAGGTGAAAAACTTGGCTGACATCATATCATGGATAAACTTCAAACTGTTTTGACAAAATGATAACAGTATAGCAAACAAGCTTTTTTTCTCAATTTCAAATTTTAAATTATTATCCATTTGTTGCACAATCTTAATGTATACTATCAGATGAAACACTGATCAAATTACAGATTTATAATCTGCTTACAAGATTGATATCTGCTGCCTTGAGGAACCATTTTCTAATCTCTTGTAGATATTTCTCTGCTTTTCCTATGCATGTCTGATAATAAATTGTCAGAATCTTCAAGTATCACTTTTGGATTTATTGACTACAGCATCAAAAAAATGGAGAATGTGACAGAAGATTATGAAATCCATATCTGACATATATCTGGAATGACTCACATTCATCGGAAGTAGACAGTTATTAACACATTTAAGAGTTATTTCCATCACTTTACACAGTGACAACAGATTTCAACTCAAAAACGATACAGGGAATTAAGTCTGGAAACCCATCCCTGTAGGATTGTCTACATTTAAGGAGAGATCTGGTGTCGACGATAAGTACCTCAAAGATACTCTCCTCTTATGCAAATGAGCTGTCTGACATTTTTCCAGGTGTATTTAAAAGTTCAATGTGTTTTTAGTTTAATCTGATTTCAAATTGATACATTACGGCAACCAGGAAATGAATCAGCCGTGGTTGAACTAAAGGTACATGGAAGACAGAATACATTATTCATTAAAAGAAGATACCAGGCATTTGACAGGAGTGATACACCTGCTGTTTTTCGCCCTAGGTTGCAGGATGCAGGTTTCGAGATAAATCATGCAATTTCACACCTGTGCAGTAAAATGCCTCACAGACAAACTTAAATATGAAAGGATAGCTTTTCAATAAGAGCATTTCATGTAGTCTGTGCTTTGCAGCAGCAACTCCTGGGATGTAGACTTTGTATATTTTGAACTCAAAAGTACATTAAGTTTCGGTTTGAAAAAATGAAGGCTATAGATTCTACAGAGTATACAAGTAGAGCAGCCACAAGTTTTCCCATCATGCCCTGCTCTCCAAGGTAAAGGCTGCAAACAATAAAGATTTAACATGGACTTAAGGATAGCTAAAGGCCTTATCTTACGTGTCAGTAATAAGATTGAAATGCAAAGCTTTTTCGCCATGCAAGGTTGGTGGCAAAAGATCAATGCATCGGTGAAGGGATGACAAAAAGTAAATACTTGTAATACAAAGATATTCAGATGTGAGGCTAATTTTGTTGTAGTCGTAAAATTCAACTGTAGTAGCATTGAAGATAATTAAATACAATTTAATTTTATACTGTACCAGAACATGCATGCTGACAGAAGTCAATATCTGCCTATAATATTGCAGTGCATTATAAAGATGTAACCACTGAAATCCCATGGCAACATGATTATAACAGTAGAGCTTTTCAATTCAAGCAAGATGGGCCACACTGATAATGAGGGAAATGAGAAAAAACTTGTAAAATCTGATAAACAACTGATCATCTTTAGATGTTTGACTGAAAGTAATTTTAGTTCTAACCTAGCTAGTGAGTGCATATTCAATCTGTGAATACAACGTTGTGGACAATACTGAATGACAGTCAATTGCCATTTGGAATAAAAGGTACAATGTACGCAGCGGTTATTTATTCAACTGTACCGTACTTAAACTGAGAAAACATATGTACCATACTCAATTTTGTCATTTAAGCCATAAAATAAACACGACTGGCAGCCAAGTAAATATGAATGTGCTTGATTTATCTGGTATTCATCAATATAATTGTAGCTAATAATAGCAAACCCACGGTTTATCAAGCCAGGTACTTAGGACTTCCTGTTTTTCCCCTTTTCTTATTTGGATTACACAAACCGTACTAATAGCATTGCAGTTTAAACCTCTCTGGTGTTTATAGGAAGTGATATAAAATTACAAAATGACGTTGCCGGATCCAGCGATTTTATGGCCTCCTTTTTTAATAAAAATCTGTGATTTAATTAAAATATTGAGTGTAGGCAAGAGTTGATAAAACAGAAGTATTACACTACCACATACTTCTCTACGGGAATTTTAGGATCAGCAAACTTACTTCATCTGTAACTTGACATCAAAAAAAATTGTTCTGCTAATCCATCACCATTATACTTTAAAGATTGAAGTTTAGTTTTTTTAGGTTGTTTGAATGCAACTCCACCAGCTTAAAATGAATTATATACATGGTTCACATTACTAAAATTCACTTTTACCCTCGCTTTTTTTCATCAAGCACATCAAATTCAGCCTAAATTGTAGCATTCAAGTCTGAGAAACAAACCAAACTTTTTCAGAAATATGAATGAAATTAAACTAACTTTACTCAATCTGACAGTATCCTGTCCAGATCTACTTTGTTTCAACCATTGAATCATTATTTGAATAATATGTCAGACAGTGGAACATTTACATAAAAATGTCTCTGAATATGGGACTTTTTGAGTAAAAATAATTTCACAATATGTTGACATTGTCTATTACAGAACCCAACTTGTTATGAAAGTCAGTTCTATAGGCATGTTATTTAAAGCCCCAATAGCTGCGAATTTTATACATTATTTTCATGATTTTATTTTCAAACCAAAGTTGGTTCGTGTAAATGTGCTAACTGAAGGACATGTATATAAGTATCACTGCTTGCTGATTTGGACCATGCCTACACGTTTTAACAGGTTAAATAATAAACGGGTGCCACACTCATAAAATGGCGCCCTGACGGAAAATACAAAAAATGCAGTATTTCCTGCACATAAAGATCGTGATCATAATGGAAACAAGCATGATGCCATTTACATGAATGCACAACACACAACATGGCCAGCATTTTGTTGTTGTAATCATTATTTTCTCTGTCATATGATTAGTTTTTGAAAATGGCAGGAAATATAAAATGATGTTGAAACGTTTCAACACTAGTGACATTTTTATATACTTTTTCAGCTTTAAATGGGTCTCATTCAAATAAAACTCTTCGAAAACCGAGGATATTGTGAGATCGGCTTATTACACACTAATAGCTATTGAGATTTTAAATGCCAATATCTGAACTCATAATCTGTTGTGATGATTTACCTTCCCATCAAAGTTTTTAGCAAGATCTTTAGTCGTTGCATATGCTGTGTATGCATTCACAGTATAAACTTTTACCAAGAGAGTAAATAACTTTCACCGTTACATTATGAAAAAGATAAAAGGAAGCTGAGACACATACCTTGTGGTAGTCACCTGGACTGCTTTGTATCAATCAAGTGACTGTGTTCAAAACCACTAACCACCTCCAGGAGGAACTCTTTGCTCATGTGAAGAGAATTACCTCTGTACTGTCATTTACTGACCCATAATCTTACCTATTCATTAAAAGTATTTCCTTCTGTATTATCTCTACTCTCATTGGCCGAAACATTAAGTTGAAAGGCTGCAACATTCAAGTGGTACAGCAACACGCTCTGTGTGCAGTGAGCACCACCATTCTGGGCCACGTGTTGTTGGCCGTTAATTGCAGGTGTGATGTCATCAGTTCGTTGCTGTATACCACTGTATGCCAAAAAGAGAAGTGTTTCCGTATATTTTCGGTCAAAATATACCTGACACGTACTGGATTTCTCGAAACCATCAAAGCGGAAAGAACAGAAAAAGAATCCTTACAGATGATGTACCGCTACAAGCTCAGTGTGCCTAAAAACTGAAAACGAATGCTTCTACACGGGTGTTTGTTTCATTGGCGTTTTGGCAGAC
The DNA here is from genome assembly GCF_041260155.1 of Ptychodera flava. NCBI lineage: Eukaryota > Metazoa > Hemichordata > Enteropneusta > Ptychoderidae > Ptychodera > Ptychodera flava. Next base: position 33,050,941 of record NC_091944.1, on the reverse strand, counting down.
ATACCAATTCATTCACATATCATTCTACATTCAATTTCAGGCATTGCAAAGCTTGCTAACTTTCTAATCCCTTCATTTTCTCCTTCCAGGGGGTCCTTTCATTTGGGTTTGTTAATCCTGTCTGGATTCGTCACTGTTGATCATGAAGAAAGCACAGAGTTTGACATGTTTTCCGTAATCTAAAGGGTACTATGAATACAGGACAGAAATAACAAACTCGCTGGTCGGAATTCATGAAATTCATGAATATGCATCAACAAACCAACTCTCACAGCTGACAGCAAGTCTTTACAAATCTGAAACTGAATTGAGTGCAATTTTACTAGGAAAAAATTGTCTAGAAAGGAAATTTGTTCAAAGTGAAGGGAAGTATGTATCGTATATGTTCTATTTAAGCTTTGTTACATTTTCTTCCTTTTAATTTTTCACTCAGGTCAACCATTAGCTGTCTCCTTTTATGGTAATCACTCTGCTGACATTCCTGATGAGATGTTGCCATGTTTGGTATCTAACAAAATTTGAAGTACCTTAATATGAAATTGATGAAACTTGACAAGATCTATCTCCCCTTTATCAAAAATATTACCTGAACTTCCTCAGCCTTTCCATCAATCAAGCCAGATATAACAGCACTGAACAAAAGTCTCCCATCTATGTTTAATTAACGGACAAGCCAAAAAACTGAAAGAGATTTACACAAAATTATATCCATAGAGAAATTTTCTAATCTGATTAGGCATTTCATAGTTCAAGCACTAAAATTTCATCAACAGTTGTAGTTATAGCACCTCAAATTAATATTTCTCGAGTTTGAAGTACCCAGATAAATGAGAAAATGAAACGGACCATTTAGCCAAGATTCAAGAGGTATGCATGTATCGGTATTAGCGTTGCGGTTATTTTGCACATGCAGCCGAATAAAAAGAAAATCAGATCCTGTCAACTAAGGATGCATTTTAACACATTCATATTATGAATATTCATGACCAATCAATCTCTGATCAAGCAGCATTTGCTTTGCATAACTGAAACTAATAACATGAAAATGGGAACCTGTATAGTGGGCCTCACATGGTAAAATCGCTGATGGAACAGCAATTCATTCATTCATTCATTCATTCATTCAATTATTTATTTATTTATTTATTTATTTATTTATTTATTTATTTATTTATATATTTATTTGTCAACCCCACAACTTATGGCTGATATTTCTGTATCTTTAGTATTGCACAATGACTCCTCACCTAATTCACATTTATGTAACTAATATCAGAATGAAAATTTTTACATTAGTTGACATCACAACATATCATGAAAATGACCAAACTCTTAAAAAACAAATCTCTAGGGGAGGATAAATTTGCAGGCAAAATTGGAGATAATATTTATCTCCAGATATCTCCAGATGAAACACTCAGGGTATGTGCAGACTCAGACTATTAAGTCTATTTCCATGAATGAAATATTAATGTCTTTCCTTGACAGCTGATATCATAAAAAGCAATGTCAATCTATTTTTAGATCTGAAAACTGCTGAGATCTCAATTTTCAATTCAATATTCAGACACTGCACTTATCAGCCAGGCGTGATGTCAGTGGTACTTCACAAAGCATTGGCTGGGTTGGGGGAATTCAATCGGTCAAGGATTTCTAAGAATATTTCAGTGAGAGTCTCATTTTAAACTGGTCAAAGTGGAAAGGCAAGGACTGGGTGTGTATGGAAGGGACAGAGGTTGTATGAATTTAACTGACACCATGAATCTCAAAATATTCACAATCATTGAAGGGAAATTAAAACTGTCCCTTTTGAACAATAATTCTTGAAAAAATTAAAGATCACAAATTATAAAATGTTTGCAAATTTATGATGACATAATATTATATAACTCATCTATAGAAAAGTTTTATGACTTTAAAAACAGATGAATGGATGAAGATAATGATGTTAGTTGGCATTTAATTTGCACACTACAATGACTAAAATCCCTAAAATCTAATGGTACTTAATACTTCACTGATTATCGTAGGCAATATGGCTATCCATAAATAGCGTTATTGTTCTCTCACTAATATGCAAAAATAAACATTCATCCACAATTTTAGATTGCACTTTTGGAAAATACGCCTACAGGAACAACAAATGTACCGTACATCTTAATAGGTGACAGCCAGTGTTACAATGAACACTAAAAGATATGGTAAGAGCTCAGACTGAAAACTGCAACAACAGCCACATATGCAACACTGACAAAATTTGTCTACATTTCAAGATGTAGTGTGATGTCACACATGCGCATTCAGCTATAGAAACAAAGTGCAGTATACCTTCCATATTTGATAGTAACAGCTTCAATCGGTTACTTGCCAATTTTTGGTACCGTAAATACGACTTTGCCACCTAATTAAGTTAAAAGAGTCTCAGGTGGGCAACCATATTTTTAACATGGCAGATTTCTACAGGTAAAACACATAAGATTACAGGAGTGACAGTAAAGTTTTGGTTATACAGGAATTTCATGCCAGAAATGGTGAATGAGTTAAGGTAGTATGCACCTCAAAAGTGAAAGACTTAAACTTTTACTCAAACTTTCCTGAATGAAACTTTCAACCATTCTCTTACAAAATCAACAATTACAATCAGGGGTCACTTTGCAAAGTTTGGAACAAGCAAAACAAATTACCCAACATTTTGCGATATTTTAAATTCAAAATGGCCACCATTCCTGTGTTAACTCTATGGGGAAAAATTAAATTTTGGATATTTAAAAAAAAATAAGCCAGTGTAAGTTTTTCTTTCACCAAGAGCTTTAAAATGATACCCCACAAGTGGCAGATCAGAAAAGAATTGTAGAAATTTGAGAGTCTGAATATCTGTCTCTGAGGCTGGTTCTACCTTAATCTTCTTTGAAAAACAAACAGAATTTTTTACTGTGACAGCTATTACATTTACGTTAGAGGTATTTATCAGAGCACTATCCGAAACTCTTGTTGTGGTAAAAAGTCAACTTTTTACCCACAACGCATTTCAAAAATATCATAACATGTAATTTGACCCCCTAGCACAAGAGAAAAGCTATTTAATGTAGTGAGAATCTGCTTCATATCATTTTGTATTCAATATTATCTTTAAAACTTAGCTTGGCATGCATATCCATTTGAATTATACTATATCATGGCCATGCTTCAAGTTTCCAATAAAATAGCTTGCTATAATTCCTAGTTAAACTGACTGAAGTGTGTTCAGTATACGGTAACTGAGGGGAAAAATCAGATACCCTAACTCACATATCACAGACAAACTTTGATGAAAACTGATTCAGATAATTTTATCATCATATGAAGAGCTTATTTCATGTAGAGATGTTTGCTTAGAATTACAACAAGACCTGCCTTTTTTTACTGACAAAATCAGAATCCAAAGATTATTATCAAATTTGTCAAATGAGAGAATATTGATTCGGTGCCCTGGCATATTGTCAGATTTCAAGATGCATATACGTAAACAATAAAATCCATAGGGACTACTCTACAGGGAATTCAGGAAGTGTAATGGAATGCAGCTTTCAAAATTGAGTTCTGCTTTCTGGAACAAATACACCTCAGAATGTTAGAAAGTTAATTTTTCTGACTGTAATAGAGTCGACATAAACCAGACAGACAAAGAACAGCAATAAAAGATATAGACATTCAATACATCTTAATTACAAATGCCATCATTTCAAATAGTGTGGATGGTCCTATATATAGGAAATGACAGGGATGAATGAAAGACATTCCCTTGTGACACAGTAAAGTATACTTTCAGTAACATATCACTTTTGTGAATCCTGTGATCAGAATATTTTGTGTGTGCATTCTTATAATGGCTCAAAAACCAACAAAAATAGACATAACTATCACACAAAATCTATCTATAGTGTAGGATAGGAACTTAGTCAACGTGGTTCAACAGATTAAAAAGCGTAAATTTTGCTGTCCACTACAATGAAGTTAAGTGACCAGATGCTAACACACTCCTTGAAAGCAGTTACTGAGTTAGTATCATGTAATGCAATACTGGGAATACATGATAAATATTTGATAAACCCTGATATGCAGTGAATAATGACTACTATATAAACCCAGTGTTTGTGTGCCAAGAACTGCAAATCAAGACAAAGTAAGAGATAAGGAATAAAGCCCACATGAAGACTCCCTTACGTTATTAACTTTACAACATAAATTTAAATTTTTGTGCCAACTTTTCACACTTTTTCCTGATCTTGACAAAACATTCATTTTGACAATATCATTGGCTAATGGCAAACCTAACACAAATTAAGACAGATGGTAAAAATGTTAAGACAGTGTCATAAAACATACATATCTCGTTTCTATTTATAAACCTGTACAATTTACTTATAAGATGGTGTACCGTACTCCTGGCTTTCCTCTAAAAAAAAAAAAGATCTGGATAAAATGTGGTAAGGCTACTGAAGAGCAAAAAATTGTCAAAATCATTAATTTGCTGCATTGCATTAAAACAATGACAGTTCATCTCATCCATCTAATGAGTAAAATTTTATATGATATTGTATCAGATATTCAAATATTTACATTCTCTTCATGAAAAGCAAGCATCTTATTGTCTGTTCAGTATTTGCCATTATTGCATTTCATTAATCAATGAACTTTGGATATTGAATTTCTATAACTGGGCACAGATGATTTTCAAAATGTTGATTATCTATCTGAAGACAACAAAGGTAAAGCGACAGTTGCATGTGACTTTTGATATTTTCTCTCTGACATTTCTGAAGCGCATTTAAAAAGTAACATGTTAACATGAAAGTTTCAAATTTTTGTTCATATTGTGATCAAGGAAATAATATCAAAGGTCACGATGAACAATTGAGATATGAAAAGCTAATAACCTTCAAATTACCAATATTCATATTCAAAATGGCTGCCATTGACTCAGAGGAAAAGTACATTAATTTCCAATTTTTACAGACAAAAGACAGTGTAAACTTAATTTTGGGGATTTCAATATAACCCCACACCTGAACACATCATCGGATACCTGCATGAACCAAAGAATATGAATAATTACGCAGTCCGCACATACTGCGATTATCCCCCGATGTTTGAATAATTTTCACCGTTCATGAGCCCATGATAGATGTGTGTACCAACAAATGATAAATAATACTTTTCCCAGTCAGACTTCCGGTTATAAATCAACCAAGACAATTCATGAATTATGCACATGTGCATGCAGACATTGTTGTCTGGTTGAATTCTTAAACCCATCTATCATCAAACCGACCAGTACGTGTTAGAAAGTGGAATTATTTTGGAAATAGTGCACATGACAATTACAGTCACAATAACAATTACTGCAAATTTAAAATATTTTGACAAATTATAGGTACCGTATCTCAGAAATTATGGATTTGATAGAAAGTGAAAAAGTGAAAGTCACCATTCAATATTGTATATTCTATCAGAAGGGTTATTTGTACAGCAAGATAATGGTATACAGTACAACTACTTTGATTCAAGGTGTTAGGCAATGTATCTTAACAGGAAATAACAGCTGTTAGGCTACATTTGTGATCAATCGTCAGGATATCACACTGAGAATGTATTTAGCTATCACCAGATCAGAATCATCAAGAATGGGCAAAAAATCAGAAGACTGTCTCTACAACCTTTTTGTTTTATTTCCGGTTGTTTCATTTCATTTCACGGTCACATGTGAAAGATCCCCATCAGTGCTATCAGTCAATGTCCTGTAGGGTCTGACTGAATAAAACTCGGATCAAAATGATGACTATTACAAAATTCTGGAACACTCAAACAAAAGCGACGTTGGCTAAATTACTTTTGCAATGGATGAGTTGAGTAGAGTCAAAGTGATGAAATATGAAGAAACACTACCAGAAGAAATGAAAATTCCAATTGAAGGGCCAGAAGCTATAACTTTAGAAGATTTGTTCCCCATTTTTGTTTTAATGTCAAGTTTAGTTTCTTGTTCTATTCCCCAAAGCATGTTGAGATACACAGTATTAAGCTTGTCAACCCAGCCTATACACGTCTACAAAGTATTGTCATAGTTGATGAGGCTGGAGACTAGAATTCAAACGTTAAACAATAACAGCACATTTTACATGTGTAGGCACTGTGTGGAAAAGTGAACTTGTGTCTTCACATGCTTTTGGGAGTAGAACAAGAACTTGCCATTAATATACAAATCTAAAATAGTGAAATTAATCATGAAAATGTGTCTGCTGGCCCTTTAAAGCACAGCATAGTCAGTGAAACTACAGTGATAATCCAAATAAAAAAGTTGTTGAAACAGCAATAGCTTGTAGAGGACCCTTCACAAGAACCTAAAATTGTTACCTGTGGATACCAGTGTATCTGTGAAACCATGTTCATGAAATCATCAAACAAAATACCATATATCTGAATAAAATCAGTGAATTATCTTTATTGAATAAAACCATACTGCCTGATCTAAAATCATGAATATTTAATGTACCAAAACCTTTACAAATCCTCTGAAACAATTTAGAGTTTGTTTTAGCAAATGGCTGTTAATCACCCTTTTTTAATTTCTTGACAAAGAATTTCAGAAGATAAAGATTATCCTAGGGATTAACCCATGATCCCATGGATAATCATGACATGGGTTATCCTAGAGGAGTTATATCTATGACAAAATGACCGATAATCTTTGGTATAGTTCGCATTGCAGGTGCAATTGTATCGGTGTTTAGAAATTGGAAGATACTAGTACTCATTATCACAATTGCTACAAAGTCCTCTGTGGACAGTAGAATGCAACTTTTGTGACATCCGAGAAATCACTTCAGGTTCTGTGGTGCACTGCATCAATTTACTGATAAGCAGAAGCAAGGTCTGAGTCAATGACCTATAGCTCTTAAAATTGCCTTTTAGCAAGGTCTCAACTTTGCAATATGGCTTGTATGAGATGTATGTACATTGTGTATCTATAAAACTATTGTCACGTACCTGGTGTATGGCACTCAAAGGTTTAACTAACTCAGAGATGACTGTAAAAGTCATAATGCCCAGGCACCAAAATGTTGACCGTATGTGCTTATTTTTAAGCAAATACAGTATATGCTGAACAGCGTGAAATTCGGTCCAAGTCTTAATTTACTTGTAACATCCACGGGCAGTTTGTCTTGTAATAGTAACTGCCATATCTTTTTCAACTTATTAATTACCAGCACATTAAAAAGTGGCTAAAGTGATGCGATGTAACAGATGAAAAATGGAATCATCAGTGTGGTTAATTTATACTTTTGATGTCCACACATTATTAATTAAGCCACATGGCTGTATTTATTATCAAAACAGATTCAGGAAATTGTGTCCGAATTTACAAATTTGTATTCTTTCTCACACCGTCTGATCATGAACACTTACTGGAATCACCATACCGTCTTATCGATTTAAAAGCTTCAAAACTACATGTACCCTTCCCTGCATGAGATTCAATATCCAGTTACCTTCATGCAACTCGGGTACAGAAATAACAGGTTGACAAAGCATGCATTCAGTAAGTGTGGAATACTGGCAATGCACGCTAGTTACCTCATGTATAGCCTAAATTGGTCTATTGTAGGTGTAATCACACTGCACAGAATGAGGTACTCAGTGGATGGAGTAGAATGTAGACCTGATCTGAGATGTGTTGACATGGTGACAGTTCAAAAAGCACATAATGAATCACTGCAGCTCCAGGTTCATGTATACCACAGTGTGTAGATCTACATATGAAAGATATCTTAACACTTGAAGTGGAGTACGGTTGCCTTCATCACTGCATAGAGCTTCAATATGCAAATTTGATGATAAAGACTTGATTCAATGAAGAATACTCAATGTACTATAAGTACTATAATTACATCAAACTGAAGCACCCCGTGGCCATTCTTATCAAAGACACTGGTAATACATAAATTGTCATTTCATATTCATCTCCCTTTGTACGATGAGTGTTCACGCCTACGATGAAAGACGGCAAAATATGAGCTGCATGTGTGCAGGAATTTTTAGTAACCGTGGAGTATTGGTATGCAAAGATCTGACATACATCACCAGACACGCAATGGCAATTTACTGGATGAATATACCGTGGTAGAATGATAGCTAGTACATCACACAGAGCAGCAGCTAAGGGTGACAACTTGTTGGCATCCCTTATAAAACTCACATACTTATTTAAGTTATCCATAAGTCTGTAAATAAGTCTGTATATAAGTTGTTTTTGTGGCAGATACCTACTTGTTTCGTTACAGACTTGTTCCTTTTGTCTATGGCCAAAGTTAGGTCTGTACATACTACTAAGTATGTGTATAGGCCGAAAAATGTAAATTAGCTAGGTAGGCATCGGCCATACAGACCTAAAAATTAGCATAACCACTTAACAATACATACTTAAAGCGCGGTAAAATTGGAGCAGGTAAAATTGGTATGTAAAATTTACATATATTAATTAGCATATATAAGCAGGTAAAATTGGTATGTAAAATTTACATATATTAGCATATATACATACTTCTTGACAATAAGTATGTATGTTCTTAAAAATTAGCATACATGATGCCTATATATTCAAGTCTCGATGCATGAAAAAATTGCAAAACCAGGAATTGACAACAGTGATGCAGCCACATCCAACATTTTATGTATGATCATAATTATCATGCTTCTACACTTGATATACCAGGTAACAACTGAAAAATGGACAGTGATACCCAGGACAGAGGGCAGCTTCCAGCAGAGTTCATGGGACAGTGTACATAGTAGCCTTCCCAATACTTCCATCCATTACAAATTTACTCGGTTCAGAATCATTTTGTAATGAACTGTAGTGGATAGACTTGCCATGTAAGAAACTAAACATAGGGCCAAAGTCCCTGAAGCTACTATAGACATGGATACAAAATTAAGTATTTCCTGACTGTATGAAATTATCTCACTTAGGTCATCCTAGGGACTTGTAAACCAAATATTAAAGCTGTCTGACCAGCAGTTTTGAAAGAACAAGCAACTCAACAGTTGACAGAGCTCTGCTGTGTTATGTAGAGAAGAACCTTTTGTGACATATGTACTGATGAAGAAGGTGGATATCTTTGATTAACATTGTAACTTATGTAAGTGAGTTCTGTTGAATAAGTTGAGACTGTACATACTCAGAGAAAGCACACTGAAGAGACAAATGTTTGAAACTTAAGAAGTTCAAGGTCATCAAAAGCATCATGTAACACTTTCATTGCACTGTTTACACAGATTGCATAATTGCTATAAATAGCACATGAGGAATCTTACAGCCCAGCTTTACCATAAAAACCCTATCACTTTGACCACTCTTTTAATTGACCACTCTATTTTTTTCCTCAAAAAGTAATTTTATTTTATCCTTACCAAGTCAACCATAAATGGAAATTAGAACTTTCTCTATCTCTATCTCTATTGACTATTTTGAGCATTTTCTTTTAGATAACATACAGGGTACAATAAATGACGGTTCAGAATATGTCAAAGTTGGGATTCAGGAAAGTTGCCTTTACATGTTTTAATCCTCCAAGATGGTAAGCATTTCACAATGAACTGTCAAAAAAAGTTGAACTTTCTGATAATTCTACACTAAAATTATTTTGGCTTTGATGATTTCCTAATAAATTCAATTATTTAAAATCATATTAATTATTTTTTTCTGGGTGAATTGATAGGGTTTACACAGTACAAGAATTACATACAATGTAAGTCAAATTTTGACCAAAAATGACAAAAAAATTCCTTAAAAATACACATTTGCATATTTCATCACAATTTGAACAAATAAGTTGGGTACCCCTAGGGACCTGTATATCAAATAACAAAGCTGTCTGACCAGCGGTTATGAAGAAGAAGATTTTTTACCAAAAACACCTTTTTTGGCATTAATTTGCCTATTTTCAACAATATCAAAAAATTAAAAAAAATAGTTTCTCAAAATCATATTTTTCATCTACACAACAAATATCAAATCAGTAAGTACAGCGGTTCTCAAGATATTTGAGTGGACGGACGCCTCACAAACGGACATACATACATACATACATACAGACTGACGACGGACGCCGGACGGATACCCATCCCAATAGCTTCTATAGACTATAGTCTATAGTAGCTAAAAATTAGTCTTACCTCAACATAGGGAACAAGACAGCACAAGAAGCAACAAGACAACACAAGAAGCAGTTCTCTGATGTCAAGTTTGCAAGCTCTTTATTTCATAGTGGAAGGGGAGATTCATGTGAAAAACCCAACAGAACAAGTCTTAAAGTCTGCATTTGATTGTTCACATTATCAAAAGTTGTTTTTGATGCCATCCATATTCTTTCCGATCTTGTTCTGAAACTTCACATTGGTCTGTTCAGCTTCTTGGCCTTTGCCCATAGATACACTGAGAATAAAATATGATAATAACAGACAAGGATGTCATTACATCATGTGGAGAGTGAAATTGCTTGTACTTCGTCGACTATCCTTAATATAAAAATTCATGGAAAGAGCATTCACGTGGTTAAATGAAATTATAATTGATATAAAATAATTTACCTTCTGATAAAAACACTCATGACATATCTATAAATAATGTTCGTTGTGATTACCAAATCTTTGCTTTTCAGCCTCATTTTCCCCATTGATTAGTGACACGCCATTCCAAACTACAACTACTGACGGTGGTGATTGGGGTTCAGCAAATCTCAAACAGAAGAAATGTAAATCAAAAAGTATCCCTTTATAATATTAAAACCAGGTCAAAGTTTAAATAATAAAAATATATGAGTATCTGTTGTATATCATCAATCCGGTCAAAATTTTTAATCAATGAGTAAAAATAACAGATAATAGCCTGGCTCTATTCGTTACTACAACTCTCCTTGTAATTAACGCACAGAGATAGACAGTGACAGTGTGGAGTAACACTTCACTGTCTATTCTCGACCGCGGGTCATCCGGGTACTTGCGGTTTTTTACGTAATTTTTGCGTCACAGCGCCGTGAAGGGGTTCGGATTTTTCAACCACCAAACAATATTCAAAGTTTCAATATACATTAGTGACATAACTTTTAGTTCTGATTTCCTTCACACAATTTCTGTATCATTGCTCTTCTGTATCGTCTGATCTCTCATTCACCGCGCTCGTATGTTTTTCACCTAGTGACGTCACTCCGCGGTCGAGAATACTATATAGATGCTTTGCAATGACGTCATAGATTTGACCCCGGCGCCATCTTGTAGGGCAACTGTTTGCATATTCATAGCGCATTCAAATCTGCTGACCTGGAGATTTGCGTTCGAGAGAGCTGCATTCAAAACAATCATTTACCCGTTTGAGTGAACCCAGAAGCCATAATTAGTTAACATAAGGCCGAGCGGTGTTTCACTGACTACCTAGATAGTCTCGATAGTGTTTCAAGAGCAAGATATCTCGAGAAAATCAGAGTAATTGGTAACCAGACCCGTACCAGCTCCAGAAAAGTTATTGGTCGTCAGACGACGTTGGTGAGCGGCCAGATATTACATATCCCGACATCGTAAACTATTTTGTCTACTCACAGAGTGCCTACACCTTGGAAGACCTCAAGGCGTACAAATCTCTCCAGTCCTATAGCTATTTTGTTAGCGGCTGGGTGAGCAACATCAGGTTTGCAAATGTTAACGGAAACAACATCCAAGGTACGTCACTCACAACGTATGAACGAAGCACAGCTGCAGCCTGGATTATTGCTGAGAAGAGGGGAGAAATTCTCGCCGGACACTGTACTTGTATGGCTTGTCGTGGTGAGACTTGTAGTCGTGTCGGTGCCCTTATGTTTGCCATCGAAGCCACTGTGAAACTACAGAGATCAAGAAGCGTCACCGATAATTATTACTATCAAGTACAGTGTCAGCTACTTGTATGTGAAAGAGAATTTGTGATTTTATTGTGTGGACAAAAGTTGATTTTCATATTGAGAGAATCAGTATAGATCATTAATTTTGTCAGAATATAGTTCAGTCATCACAATTTTCTTTCAAAATTCCATTTTACCTGAATTAGTGGGAAAACTATATTCTCGGCGATTCTCAGTTGTTGAGCCATCTAAGAATGTTACATTGGTTGATTCAGAATTTCAGTGTGGGCCCAGTAATGGAGGGGGAACATCATAATCCATTAATTCTGTAATGATGACGATGAAAATAGAATTGTCAAACTCCGTACAGACCAGATGATGGTGCTGTGATAGGCTGTGATAACCAGAATTGTCCGTACGAGTGTTTGCACTTCAGATGTGTTAAAGATATGAGAGCATCAAACGGTAACTTTTTTTGCCCAAACTGTCGAAAACTTCCTTTGTTCAAGCCGTCAAAGAAATAGTCTAATTTTTAGCTTTACCATTTTGCGTTAGTTTCATGATTTTTATCAAACCAAATTTTAGTTCATGTACATATACTTGTGGATGGGTGTGATGACTTTCCATAACATCTTTCCATACTTTTTGCATACAACAGTCTTTCAAAACATAGACACTATGTCTTGCTTCTCCTCTCCGATCTTAAAATTAACATAATTTTTTCATATTCCTTGCATGTGGATGGTCTTTCATATTTTATACTTCAACATGACTGAAGATATACCTTCCACATTCTATGCATATAAACTGCCTCACGTACAATCACATGACGTAGACTCCATAATACTTAGAATGGACTTTTCTAATCACACCAGAAACTTATCATAAAAATTGTTTCTGACACTGCATTTCCTGTGTGTTTTTATGACTTTCCTTCATGTTTTCACAATATTTCACACTCCTTGCATTGCAATGGTCTTTCACATTCATTCTCATGAAATATACTTCTGCAGGTCACATAAATTGCCACACTCTTTGTATTGAGATGGTCTTTCATATATAGCCGTGTAATAAAATTGCTTCCGTAGGTCAGATCTTTACAACATTCTTTGCATTGAAGTGGTCTCTCATATTCAGCCATATTATTATGGCTTGGTGTCAAATCATTATCACAGCTTTGCAATGAAGTGGTCTTTCATATATTATTATGGCTTGGTGTCAAATCATTATCACAGCTTTGCAATGAAGTGGTCTTTCATATTCAGCCATATTCTTATGGCTTGGTGTCAAATCATTATCACACTTTTTGCATTTGGTGGTCTTTCATAATTCAGCCACATTATTATGGCTGGAAACAATATGTGTGTCAAATCATTGCCACATTGCACAGGAAAATCTATGTCTCCGAGTCCAGCTGATATGGGTCTTGGTTACAATGTGAACGCTTCAATATTGTTGTTGCAAGCAGTGACAATCATTCAGTTCTGTCACATGTATGGGTCAGCACAAGTATCTTTTTCTTGTTAACAATGGAATAGTACACTTTTCTATCGTCATCAACAGTTCACAAGATGAGCAATACTGTATGTCATATTCAAACTTTATATTGCAATATAGATGTCATACAATGCAACTGTAATAATGTAATTGGTAAAAGCTTTTCTTTATTGTACTTCAGCTTGAAAGCTTGGAAGACATACACTTTGCACTGATTTAGCTTTAAAACAAAGTGCAATACAGTTTGATTTTGGTAATGTTCAATGCATACATGTACCCCTGAAAAATATGTTGTTTTTCTGAAACATTATGATTTTCTTTCTATGAAGACTATTTCTTGAATTATGTCAATATAAATATTTCAGAGTACTAAGGTCAATTTGTAAATATTTCTCATGGTCAGTGAACAGTAACTTCCAATTTGTTGTAGTCACTGCCTACATTAAAAAAGTTGTAACCTTTAAAATTGACAGTCTTGTTTGGCAGTCTGAAACTTGAATGTCACTGTGAAATAAATTACCAATGTTTCTGACAATGTAAAATTTGGATGTGTTTTTCCTTTCAGAATTGTATTGAATGTGATAAGTAATACAGAATTTATGTCTTCATGTGTCCTGAGCCAGTGGTAATCTCTTAATTCTAACTTTCACTTACTTCTGATAAGAGTGTAAATCAGACAGCCTAATCCGAACCACAACAATTAAGGTATACTATGAGATTTGAAATGCAAAACAGAGACAGTCTTCTCCAACATTGTATGACTAAAATTTTACCTGCAGCACAGAGTCGGCGCACAGAGTCGGACATATACCACTTCAAATTTGGTATGTGATTTGAAACTGAAAATAGAGACAGGCTTCCTCTATCTCAAACAATTCTGGTGTATGATTAGAAAAAGAAGTAGAGACAGGCTTTTTCTATCTCAAACAATTCTGGTGTATGATTAGAAATTGAAAATAGAGACAGGCTTCCTCTATCTCAAACAATTCTGGTGTATGATTAGAAATTGAAAATAGAGACAGGCTTCCTCTATCTCAAACAATTCTGGTATGTGATTAGAAAAAGAAGTAGAGACAGGCTTTTTCTATCTCAAACAATTCTGGTATGTGATTAGAAATAGAAAATAGAGACAGGCTTCCTCTATCTCAAACAATTCTGGTGTATGATTAGCAATAGAAAACAGAGAGAGGTTTCTATTTCAAATGAACATTCTTCCAGTTCAGTCTTCTTATTTTGTCTGTTCATCGCTCTGTCATATCTGAAAGGAAACAGAAAAACACAAAACCAATTATGTAAACTATTGTACATGTTCCACCAATGACCGTTTTGAGGGAGAGACTCTGCCTTAACCCTTTCACCACCATGGTTCCACCCAAACCCATTGTTATCAATGGTGATCTTGGACCTGTATACAGGGAACTGGGGTGAAAGGGTTAAGGAACACCCTTTGCTGGTGAAGATGCTTTATGAATAAATCAAAACCAAATCACCAATGGTGATTTCACACTTGTTTAGAGGAAATTGGTGTTGAATAGGTCTGATAGCTATTCAAAAAGATGAAAACAAAGTGAACACTTTCTTTAACAGAACATGAAATAGT
Organism: Ptychodera flava; assembly: GCF_041260155.1. Taxonomy (NCBI): domain Eukaryota; kingdom Metazoa; phylum Hemichordata; class Enteropneusta; family Ptychoderidae; genus Ptychodera; species Ptychodera flava. The sequence goes on along the minus strand of NC_091944.1, from coordinate 33,035,935 downwards.
ATACTATTGCTGTGGCAGACATATCGCATGTGATAACAAACATCACACCCATACTTGACTTTTACATGGTAATTTATATAAATCCATTCTGATATGAAGTACTACTGTATTCAAAACACAACCTGCAATTAAATAGATTCACTCTTCTGGACATTTTCTTGCAGTATAATAAGTCAATAAACTTTAACAGGACATAATACTACATGTAATATATTACAATCTTGACAATGACAAACAGACATTAGGGGAGAACCATTTGATTTCGGGGGGGAGGGGTATGGAGGAAGAGGGTATGGGAGCAAATTTTTTTTTCCTGTCAGAGTGACAGCAATTTTTTTTTTCTACTGTCAGACCTGCATCAATTTTTTTTTTCCAAATGGAGTAGCAGTGCGAATTTTTTTTATTGGTCATCAAGTTTGTAATGTGTTGTATATAAGGGAGCCGTCATTATTGACGGCCTAGAACTCCGAAATTTCGAGTGACCCTCCCCCCTTCACCAACCATGATGAATTTAAGTAACCTCCCTCTCTAACTCTGAAATTTTGACCATTCCCCATTTAGAAAAGTTAAATACCAATACATGTAATTACAGCAACAGTAAAGACCTTTCAAATCTTGATGTACCCTGCTAGACTATCATCAGTTATCTCATGATGGTTCAAAAAAGGTGAACACATCAAAATGAAATTCAAGTCACAATAAAAAAAAATATAAAAGATCACGCAGTATCTAACCATATAGTATATTGTTTAATTTGGATGGATATTATGACAGGGTTTTCACTAGGATATCTGACGGGGCAGAATTTGAAAGTACAGGGGGAGAACATGAGAGAGGCTTAGGGGGAAGTGTCACAGGGGCTTTCCCCTATCTTACATGGAATTTTTTAAGATATTGATGTGTGCAATGGTGCAGTCTGGTGTAATCTGAGAGTTTTTTTAATTTGTTTACTAAGTGAAACTATTAGAATACCCAAAGGGGGGGAGAGCACGAGAGGGGGGTTCCCCTCTCGTATTGGAAATTTTGAGAAATTGATGTGTTTAATGGTGCAATCTGAGAGGAGTTTCAGTTTATTTTGCACTCGGTAAAACTGTTTGAAAATGACATTGAACACTGATATTTTTACATTTTTTGCATGATCAGTTTTTGAGTCACAATATTCAACAACCAAACAATGACAATACAATTTGTGAAAAACAGTTCTGTTTGCCAGAGACTGAAGACAAATGAATATACAGGAACGGAAAATCTGTGACCTTCTTGTGTCATTTCTCCAGCTGCCGGCTTCTAATGAAAAGCCTGAATATGGTATGTTTGCGATCTGGTGTTTGTGGTCAGAAAAACAAGGCTCACACATTGTATTTCATCATATTTGTTGTTCCTCAATTTTTCATTGTCAAGGTACATCTTTCTAACAAATTCATATTGAGAAATAATATTGGTTTTAACACTAGTTTATTGACTCCTGTCTTGTGTTTTAAATTTTCACAATTTACAGAAGTCAAATAGTCCCCTTTAGATAGTGCCTATGCTATTGAGATATTGCAACAGAAATCCTGAAATATGATTTCTTGGGTCAGAAAATGGAAGGAAAACATTGAGTGTACTGAGGTGTAAAGTAGACCTATGTAGTGCATGCTTATATCATAAGTGCTGGGAAAAGAAACATAAGAATTGCTTGTGGTAAAACATTTGCGCCGCCTATGGCGGCGCGCTGGCAAAGAATACATGACAATAAGGTTTCCAAATTTGCTTATTTCTGGTGCATTGTGACAATTTTTTTTCTCTTCTGTCTGTTATGACAATTTTTTTTTCTCAGGCCATGACAGGATCAATTTTTTTTTCTTCTCTCTCACCTGGTGACAAATTTTTTTTTCTCAAAATCCTCCATACCCCCCCCCCCAGAAATCAAATGGTTCTCCCCTTAGGTAGAAAGAATAAACAAAGGGGGAATGCAATTTTATCATGCCATCACTGTGTACTTCATCAAATGGCAAAGCATTCCTATCGATTCGCTTTTTCTTTTGCCCAAATGATAGACCAAACATGGTTTTAAGTCCAGATGGTTTCCAAAGGTATAAAGAGGGTGGCCAGTTTGGGTGTCTTTCATCATACAACATAAATGGTTTCTCTTATTAGGAAAGAAAGGAAGGTACACTTAGTGTTCACCTGGTACACTGTTCAGTCACGAAAATGAAAACATTTCATTCAATTCTATGTACTGACCAATTTTTAGATTACAAAACTTAATGAAATGCAATAGGAACTTCTGTAAGTTACAGTTCAGGACTTTTAGCCATATATGAGAATCAGTGAATTGATAAGACGATTTATTTTGCAAAGCAGTATACTTCTCAAAGCCAGGCCATGGACGTTTATCGGAGTATGATATTCCAAGCCAACTGGTATTATCCTATATCATTAACTGAGTCAATGGTAAGCTGCAAGCAAGCTTTCGTGTAGAATTAAAGCAAAACGACAGAGAGAAATGTGTGCACGTCGCTGGTGTCCCGACGGAGTACGTCACATCAAAGAATGCTGAACGGCAAATGCAAAACAAAATGGCAGGAAAGTTGAACATTCGTATCATGCTAGCGGGAATGTATGCACTGATGCAAAGCAGTATTATTTGCTGAGCGATCGGTCAAATAATCGAGTCACCATTAAAAATGTTCACATTGTGCAGGTTAATTGTTGATATAAAATAGGAACAGCAATAATACCTGTTAGAAAATGGTCCGAGCCGACTTTGTTTGGAATACTTCGATGGCGTCCAGTCCTTCCGACCGATAGCACAGATCCAACTTTTCCGCCTTTTCATGGACAAAAATTTTGTTCTTTCATCTGGGTAATCGATAATTTTAAACTGTATGATAGGATAGTTGGGCCTCAGGCCGACAGATCGATTATAGCTGCCTACCACTGCACAAAATGTTCGCGTTCGGCATCGATTACGAGAAGGTAAACAAAAGACCCACACACACGTGTACACGTTGTTGATTCACTGAGCGGTGCGGGTTGCCCCACAAGATGGCGGATGACCTCGTGACCTGACCTCGTGACGTCAATTGAAAAGCATCTATTGAGGTACCAACCTAGCCCTCCATCATGGTTTAATTTTGCCAACACCGTCCGTTCGTTTCGTATACTTGAACAGGGTTCGCCAAGAATGACATCAATATAGCGTGACTAAAGAAGTGAAAACTGCGAAAATTACAGAGACAACTCGTGGATAAGGCGTATTGGAAATTACTTACCGAATTTTTAACAATCTCTTCGGTCTCTCCTGCCTCCATGCTTCGATCGAACTATGCATGCATATGGGTTGTGTTCGTGTTCTACGGGACGATATCGCGGTCGATCTCAGAATCGGTCATCCAAGGGCCATCAACGCATCGTAAACGCTGTTTGTTGGTTTTAAATTCATAGCTAACCTGTACATACCCTGAATGATTATGTCCTACGGTAATTTTACGCGAAACTGTGTCAAAATCAGAGCGGAAAGAGGTGACGATTTTCTCTCTCACTCAAAACGTCCTAACGTCCCACCAGTGCATATCAGATTTAATTTGCCGCTTAGGATTTGACCCGTGACCTTTTGGCAACTTGACCAATCATAAAGAAATCTTCACATGATCTACAATAATCTGACCAATCATAAAGAAGTCTTCACATGATCTATGGCATCATCAGGCGTGATTCTAAAGTCCTGGGTTCAAAGTCTGATGACCCATGTGACCCACGCACTCAGCCAGCTAGCAATGTGATCGAACACAGCTGTATGCGAGCTCGCGTTTGAAAAGCTAAAACGACAGAAAATCCATTACATGTAAACCTTTACCAGATCATCACAACGCTCTGCAAAAACGTCTCCGACATACAAGTCTCGTGACTTAGGGATGGACCATTAGAACTTGGGAGGGGGGGTGGTCACAAAGAAATTGTGAAAATTGTTTTTTTACTATTGTAAATTTCTGAAATTTTTTTTTTCCAATTGAGATTAGCTGTGCAAATTTTTTTTTCAGAGTAATTTTCAGATTTATAATTTTTTTTTAGTTCGTCGCTGTCTGAAGATAAAGAGGGCAAAGATGTGGTGCCAAGCACCACAAGTGGCCACGCAAGCGATCACGGGGGGGGGGGGGGGGGGGGGGGGGGGAGGTCAGGAGAGGGGTGTCCCCCTGCTGCTGTTGGAGCTTTTGAAAAATAGAGATTAAAATGGTGTTATTTGGTGGCACTTGGGGAGTATTTTTGCGGGGGGAGGTCAGGAGGGGGGGTCCCCCTCCTGCCGTTGGAGCTTTTGAAAAATAGAGATTAAAATGGTGTTATTTGGTGGCACGTGGGGAGTATTTTGGGGGGGGAGGTAAGAAGGGAGTGTCCCCCTCCTGCTGTTGGAGCTTTTGAAAATATAGAGATTAAAATGGTGTTATTGGTGGCACTTGGGGAGTATTTTTGCAGGGGGGGAGGTAAGGAGGGGGTGTCCCCCTCCTGCCGTTGGAGCTTTTGAAAAATAGAGATTAAAATGGTGTTATTTGGTGGCACCTGGGGAGTATTTTTGCGGGGGGAGGTCAGGAGGGGGTGTCCCCCTCCTGCAGTTAGAGCTTTTGAAAAATAGAGATAAAAATGGTGTTATTTGGTGGCACTTTGGGAGCTTTTTTTTTGGATTACACATCTTCCTCTGAAACATGGTCTTCTTGCTCCTCAGTAGCTTCCTATAGTTTTGAAAATTGACTATTTTGGTTTCCTGGCTTCCCTTTCTACTGCATGGTGAAATGCCTACATTCACCCCACCAAACATCATGCATATCTCATGATTTACAATTGATTTTGACAAGCTGAGAAGCTAAAATAAGCTAAATAATATAGTTAAATTTGCATATTTGTGTTTTTAGAGCAATTGTTGCCCTTTTTTGATCAAAACATCTATTTCTCTGTAGCAGCATGTCCAAATTGATTGGATGTGTATAGATATGTTGAAATTTCAATATTTGTCTTTTTAGGGCAATTTATGCCATTCATGGTCAAAAAATCTGTATTCTCTGAAAGGGGTTGTCCAATTTCTTTGAAATTTGCTACACAAAAACGATTATTCATGCAGATTTATTCAGTATTTGCTATCGAGAAACTTTCAAAGTTCAACCCTTTTGTGTGTTTTTGTGTTGGGATTTGTTGGATAGATGGCATTCTACGTAGTGTATTGTTGAATGTTAAAACATGTGTTGCTGTTGTTTTTTGAGGCTGTTTTTTGAGAAAAAAGAATTGAAAAAGCCTTTTTAAAAGCAAAATAATACATAATGACTTGATATGTTGTTTTATCATTATTGACGTGTTTCTTGTTCACCCATTCTTGCATTCATCATTGCAATAAAATGCTGTGAAAAAAATGAAACTGATGTGGCCTGCATCTGTTTACCTTGATCTTAAAAGGCAAATACAACTTTCTGTCTTGACAACCATACCATAGTTTCAATGTTTTACCTAGTGTACCTGCTTGGTTTGTACGCAGGAAACAAGTAGAAAACAGGCTCTATAATTTCATAATTTTCAAGTGATCAGAATACAAAAGTCCTGAAAAGATAAGATAAGTACAACTTCCAGTATAAGGGATACAGTCACTCTAAATGTATAAATTAAAATTAAAAATGTGCCTGGAGGATGACAGTACTAAAAATACAGAAAGTTGCTTTCTGTCGGTAAAATCTAAAAAAAATTCAAAATTTTAAAGACTTTTGCAGATTTTTTTTTTTTACGCCTTTGTCTTCTTATTAATTTTTTTTTTAATTTGCAAACTAGTTTGAAAATTTTTTTTTTCCTAACTTTCTGCTCTGAAAATTTTTTTTTTCTGTTTTTGACCACCCCCCCTCCCAAGATCTAATGGTCCGTCCCTTACAAACTTGGCTCGATGATGACGACTTTCATCGCGCACGTCCGGTGTGAGTCGATGTTGAAAACTATGCTTATTACGCTGGGATAGCTGCCTGGCATCATATGTAGTCGTAAGCTTTCTTCAATCTACTCTGTGTCGGACTCGTAGTTCATGTTAAACAAGGGCCCAGTAAGAAAACACAAAAGAACCAGATATACGTTATTTTTGAGTTGCAGTTCTTTGAAAGACTAGGCTTTTAAAGGGAGATATGCACGTGAAATAAGTTCAACCATATTTTACGTCGAGCTCAACGTTCATTTTTCGCAAAGCGTTTTTTGGCAGATCGTCCATGTAGCCGACACGGACACGAACTGTCTGATCGTTTTTTGTCTTTTTTCTGTAGAAACAGTTACGCTTTCAATGAGAACTGATCATTCGCAAAACGTACATAAAAAGTCAGTGATTGATTTTCTGTACCGATCAAAGTCAAATGGTAGTTTTTTTCACACAATTTGTTGAACTTCAAAATCAAAATCAACTATCACACATTTCCGAATATGCAGCGTATTTATTGTGCAGACTTAAAATACGCGACCGACACCGGCCCAAAACAACATAAGTCTGTAGGAAATTAAACGTAATTGTTATTTTGACCAAGTAGATAACAAAATAAGTTGTTATGCTCTCCGGACGTAAAACAATTAGGTATGTACGATCACAAAATAAGTATGTATGAAGTTCCAACCACTTATTTTCCCAAAAATAGGTCGTTTTGGGTCGGTACAGACCTAATCACTACACAGTAACTACTTGATAAGTCGTTCAGTTTTCTACGGGATACTTCAGAATTCTCATACCCTCATTGACATTTACAAACTAATAGACATAATTGTAGTGTTACCAGCACGAGGTGAATTTAATCTGCTGTACAGTTCTCATTCCAGCATCCATGCATGCAGGCTGAATGATGGAAAATCACGGTGGAGTGGGTGGTCTAGTGTGTTTTTTGTAATAACACAATTTAATTATTAAAAGTCATTTTAGCCAATCAGAAGTAATTTCTAACAAATGCATCCGGGACCCATATTCTTGCTTAGATTAGCTTTTATGACATAAATTGGTAACGGATGGGGATAATCCAACAACTTTTGTACAAAATCTTCTTTCTACAAAATCCTTGAGCAATAATTTCTTTGTAAAATACTGTTTGATAACAAATTTACAAAACAAATTATATAAATCAGACAAAAATATCAGCTGGCTTACCAGACAAAAAGACTATACAGTGTACCTTCAAGTTTGCACATTAACAATAATTAAATTTAATTAGATTTAATATCAATTAACTTATAACTTATCAGTTAACTAATTAATTAATTAATTAAATTAACAATTCAAGTAGACAGATTATTCTGTCAACCAGTAGGTTACAGTGTTGTTCACGAAAGTTAGGCAAAATCCATGTTGTCAAATATTAAAACATTTAGAAACGTTACTGATAACCACATATTTTCTTTAAAATTAAGCGGTGCATTCATAGATTGGTAACATTAAGACGCGAAATGTGTCCTCACAGGGTAAATACCGTATGATTTCAACCATTCCAACGCTGTAATTAGTCCTACTGTTGCAAACTATATGTTCTTATAAGTATTTTGCTCAGATACCTAGCTGACTAGGTATAATCTATCTATAATGTTTTGGAAATCAAGCCTCTTTCATTCCTCTGCACCCAAAGCAGTGTCACCATGGACACCACTGGAGCAGTACATGTGACCCCTGACCTTCATACAAATTAAGTCAGGGAATTCATGTGACCAAGATCAAAGTTCTACTGTAAGAGTGCATCCACCAGGGCAACAAAAATACTGAAAATGCACCTGAGTCACAGTCAAGACACCTGGTGTTTGTACACAGTTTGTATAATGATGGCATGTGAGTGACAGGAATTTTGTAGTATTTTTGAACATTTTGGGCAGAAAGGGATAACGTCATGAGAATCTTTACTTTACTTTGCTTTCACTAGTACCGTGTATTTTTCACTCCTCATTTAAATCATTGCTCATTCAGTTCACTTGTCCTTCATTATTAGCTCCATCAGCAGTCTTTCAATGACATAAAGGTCTATAGGCCCACTGTCTGCCACCAGCAGGCTTCAATGACATCCAGGTCTAGGCCCATGGCACTGTCTGCAAATATGTCACGCTTGGCTACGGAAAATGTCAACTTTGCAGGCCGGTGAGATATCGGCAATGCAAACAAAAAATGCTAAGAATAGGACTGTATGTGTCAATTAGTTCAAGCGAAGCTTCAAATAAATATTAGTGTCGCCATAACTTCCACAAAATATAAGCCTTTAAGTCCATCAGAATGGAAAAAACCTTTGAGAAGTTGTATCAGTGATGCAAAAGTGAGAAGACAAAGCAATTACTGTGAGATGATCACTCAGGTGCTAAAGATGGTTTTGGAAGCCTAATGGCCAGCATATTAGCCTTCTGTTGGATGTGACAACACTATAAAGTATGACAACCAAGGCAATATTCTGTGTACCTGACAGCTCATCTGTGAACCTCTCCACATCAGATGAGCTAAGATGATATAATACTAAAAATACCGCCACAGCTGACCTATCATTGCATAGCGTCAGGTTGCCAATAATTGCGGTGGGATACGGTACATCGTAGCAGGTATTTTTTGGAAAAATCTGATATGTCCGGAGTACTGCCTTTATGGAACACAAAGTGATTTCATCAACCTCGTCACAGATCAAAAGTTGCAAATTGTTTCCTTCACAGGAAATGAAGATCTTTTTCATCAGTCTACTGCTGCAGGTCGGTGATCAGACATGTCAATCACAAGTATGTTTACACCGTATGCTTTGGATAGTGTCAAAGGTCACAGGGTAAACATATGCTTGGATAAAAGTGTATTGATGCGCCATGATATTCTGGGTCAGGGGTGAAAGGTGAAAGATACTTCACCAGCAAAAATGGTGAGGAGTGAGCATTATGATTTTGGAATTATTAATATTGCTTTATATTCAATAAAGCTATCAAAAATTGCTTTTTTTCAAAGATCAATACATTGGTATATTTGACAAATAAAAAATCTTCAGTTTTGAGCCCAACTTACTAAATACACGGAGGCAAGGCAATTCTGAATCAATTACTAACAGATTGTAGAATTTGAGTGGAGTCACAGGGTCTGACTTCTTATATACATTTTCAGTCATAAGTACGCATAGGAGACCCACAGCATACGGTATTTGGAGGTGAAAAATTTAATGCAGTACTGATGTGCTGTATTACATACTAACAGCCATGCAATATGTGTTTTGGAGTGAAGGGTGTGTACCACTTGGGTTTACATTGCTCTACGGTGGGAGCAATTACTGAAATAAAATTAAATAATTTAAAAGCATATGCCCTAAACCATTACGTACCAAAGAACTGAGTCTTTTTATGTGAATCGTGTCTGGGCATGATCGTTGCAGTCTAGACGTATTTGTCTGCATTACATTAATTAGCTAGATTTAAAATGACGCATAGTATACCTACTGTTAATCATGAATAATTTGAATAAAATAACAACATATGCTGGTTAAATGCATTTCTTCAATGGGATTACAATATTCTAAAATGCCTATTTTACAATTTTAGCCATTTTCGGTGATGGGCATGCTGAAACACACTGTAAGTAACAATGCAAGTAGGCAAACAAGAAATTATAGGACTTTGTTTCTGGTCATTGACGTGTGGCAAAAATGATGCGGCGACACAATCTTTTTTCAATTTTTTAAAAATTTTGGTGGAATTTGATACATTTTTCCCTTTTTTTCCATAAGGGCATATGAAAAACAGGAAAAAAGAGAGTTGACGCCTTCACTTTGAAATGATGCAGGCGGTGACCAGAAACAAATCAATTTTTTTGAGCCTTACCTTCATAATAATTTATGTACACAAAATCATGTGTGGGCTGGGCTTGAAAACGGATGTACTGGTATCACAATGTACAGTGCCTACCTATAATTATAATATGTGTACAAACATGTACCTCCGGTGGACAACAGAGCTGAGACAATAAATGTGTCTGAACTTCTAGAAATCCTTAACCTGATAACCCCCAATTTCCAGTAAACAATTAGCAATCACCACTGATAACAATAGGTTTGGGCCAAACCATTGTGATGAATAGATTAGATGCAAACAATTCTAAAGATAAATTCCAGAGCATTTGACAAAGAAACATTTGGCAGTAGACATGTGCTCATACATATTATAATTATTATAAATGCCTTTGAGTAGAGCTGTTAAATGGAATCATTCCTAGAATCCTATGGGAATCGAAAACTTGGAATCCTGTGCTCGCTTTGTGAACGTGTAAATGATCTAACTCTGAATTTGAGGCTCAGTACAAACGATATATCTTCAGGTCAGCTTGGCACATTATACCTGGCATACACAAACGTACGTGGCTTGGCTGAAGCATGAATTACTGATGTACTGGTACAGTATGTACCTTAATTGGCATTCCTTCAGTGAGAGGCCCTAATAAAAATCTATTACCTTCAGTAGCTTTACTACAGACATATAATCAATATTAAATCTGCTTCTCCGATATGCCCATACTGCTGGTCCTGAATCAAACTGGCACAATTTATCATCTCAATACCTTAAGGGACTCCAAGCTAATCAAATTGTTGGGAATATGCCGTTTACCATTATTCTCTTGTTACAGTATATGACTGCCCTGAAGACTGAACACAGCACTGCTCAGAAGAAAGCCAGGCAACATTACAGGCGAGAAAAATTGTGCCATATAAAGTCTTATTTTTGAAAAAATGTTTAAGAGCTGGTATCTGTAAACACATCAGCACAGGCCAGAACAGAAATGGGTAAAAAATCATGATACACAAGATACGCGTAATGAAACTACCAGTGAATCATCTTAAATATGATTTATTCTTAATGCCTGTATTGGCCAACACTACCCATATATTCTGCTGAAAATGATTAATCAGTGAGACATTTTTCAATGTATAACCTACCAAACACAAGAAAACTGGAATTTGCAATGGCCACTCTCAGTTGCCAGATGCCTTAAGTCTCACTTTATTTCTTCTTTGAGACAATATTTCAAAGTGCTATGAAGGATGCTAATTGTTACTGAGCAACACAAATAACAGGAAATAAACGTATATATAACAGGATTCAAAATTTACCGAAGTCTATTCCGATACACAGAGGAAAAATATCAAATAAACTGCTGCCCAATGTCAAAATCAACAATAGTCCAACAACTGTTATATGCAAATATTTCATGGATATGTAAGATTCACCATCAAGTTTTGACACAAATAACATGCCCTTCCATTGTTATAGATAGACTAGGACCATCAGACTCTGGTACAATTCCCTTAGTTTTCAAAAGGTTGAGTAGACCTACATACAGTACGGTATGAAAGAGTTGAATTAAATCAGGTCGCCACCATTTATACCTGTACATGAGTGTTAAGCAATTCAGGTCACCTTCTCAGGAAATCAAGGCATTGTACAAACTTTGAAAGAGAAAAAAATGTAGTGCACAAACAGAAAATAACCTTATTTAAACAGTTTGCCTACTTATGATGCCAGACATCCCCCTGGTAAAGAACATTGCACAACTTCGGTGCCTTAGCATATTTAATCAGTGATGAATTTGAAGTGTGCTGAAGGTATCAGTCAATGCATATCAGATTCAACTTTCAAAACCAGAAATTTCTTACACATTTAGAATAACGACACACATGTGAAAATAGCTCTACAAATAATCAAAGAAATGCACTTTTCCAAAAAAAAAAAATAGATTTTTTAAATAGTCAGAAATCGATGAATCCTGTGACTTAAGTACCAGTTTAATTGCATTCAAGAATACAATATATATTGTAAAGCTAAATTATATTGACTGAGTGAAATCTCATTCACGGTGATATTTTCTGTTTGTTGAGAAACCACACACACTGATTTAGATACATACCTTTACCTTGCAGACAAAATGAATCTGTTAAGTAAGGTTTCACCATGGAAACCATCTATCTGGGACTAGAAAGGCAGGCAAATGTCGCTGTTGTAGATACACAACACTAACAACCGATGATCATCTGTGAAATTGTAACAGAAAGAAACAAGTATGTTAATGCCGATGCAAGTGTTAAAAACAATCATTAGAATACAACAAAATCCTTGGAGTGCAATGTGAGAGTCAATTCAAACACAAGTGTAAAAAACAGCTTTTGAGATTTGAATCGAAGTAAGCAAAAGCATCTTGAAACCTACGTCTGTGATTCTATTTATAGATGTTTCCTTGGAGATTTCTCAATGGTGCTGAATTGTTTTGTTTTCTCATCTAGATACTATCTCAGCTCAGTACCTTGGAAATTCTCGGTCCAATTTTTGATCCTGATTTACCGGTAACGCTTTGGAGACTTCAAGTTAAATCATCTCAATCGTCAAAGAGGAGCTAAAAACTCAGTTGCAGTCAAACTGTTCAGTACCCAGACAGAATTCACTATTACCGGTATCTTGGGTATTAAAATCAATAAATATCAGAAAACCTTGACTCAATAGTCAGAGACACATACCCACAGAATACAATAACCGAGAGCCAACTGCCCTAGTTTTCTTCAACAACTGTCTTTAACTTTATTAATCAATACATCAGCGATAAAAAGAGAGCAACAATGCAGTCTCTGATTGAATTGTATTTTATTGATGCATGGTGAGTGTTTTTAGTCCTGTTCACCTCGTTACATAGTGACAGCATAATACATACCGGTGATTCCAATACATTTCCTATTTTCCTGTTACTACCGGTATACAGCTATTGGTAAGTGTCGACAGGAAACAATTTTGTGTGGCTAAGCCAGACATAATAGTTTATGTTTACAATATGCCTTGGTTTGAAACCTTTCACTAGACTAAGTATGGTTTGGTTCAAACCCAGAGTCACGGAAATTGGGCTGAACAGGATACAGCTTTCACATACAAGTGTTCCTGAGTACTGAATAAATGGATGAGAAAACAATTCATCCGTACACCATCAAATTTCCGTATTATCTCCATCCTTAGTTGATACCTGCATGTGTGTAATATTAACAGACAACACAAGGAAGTAGCCATAAAAACTTTAGAAATCTGACGTTTTTCAAAAAATTAAAACATGGCTGTAGTAATGATCACAATGGTTAGATAACAATGTACTCGTCAAAAATTCAAAACTGAAATACCAATAAAACGTGTTTGTCTATCACAGCTGAGCTCAGCTGTCCATTGGACGAGTCACAATCAATTTTGTACAGACCAGAAATTATCTGTCCTTACAAACATACTTGATGTGATTTTATTCAGTTAACACTATACTATTATTTCTAAAATATTCTCTTTCAAAATATATTTGGATTGGTTGATGTGCAAGAAAATATTCTGAAATTGTATGGTTTCAGAATGAGACTTTCATACTGATTATAGATGGTGACCAATCTATCAACATGGACAAGCACTTTACAAACTACCTGTCCAAGGTATTAGGTATCCAAGGACAGGCAGAAGATTATTACTTGGAGCCCCTGTATAGTGCTACATTGTATACTATGGATTATGACAAAGATATTCAAAATAAACATCTATTAACATATTTATCCACACAAGTTTAGTGAAACCCAATATTACTTACACAGAATTTCACCCACCTGAGTAGTTAAATAAAGATATGCTGTCAGGTGTTATGAAAGGAGTGAGCACATCCTGCCCACTTCCCCCTGTGCCATCTGATGTACCTCCATGTTTAAGTTATTTAAGGAAGTGCCCACACACAAATGTTATTGATGGCATCTGACATCATTTGCATATAGCGGTCTGTAGTACATGCTTGGTCACAAGCCTATTAATGGCATAACATCACATCACAATGGGCACTATTAAGTCGCTGTACAAACCTTTGAATCACAGCTGGCTAACGTACATGGAAATGCAGGCGACTTTGACAAAATCCCCACAGTTTCTCTACGAGGTGATGAGTTTTATGAAACACAGTCATGAGGAGAAAGATGTTATCATTGAAAATTATTTGCACATGAAAGTTGTAATTTGATCGTTTACATGGCCAACATCAGCTGTCAAATGCAAATTACAAAGTTATCATGTAAATTTTCACAAACACTGTCCCGTCGACAGAAATATACACCAGGAATACAATGATCATTAACAATCAGTGGTACATAACTGTGACAGTCATATTTTTATTCAGGGAAACTGAAGCATGAAGTTATGACATAAGTTCAGGGTCATTGATATCTAAGGGTCAATGCCAAACTCCTTCCTATTTTTAATTGGTAAGATAAACCAAAATGTAAATGTACAGCTCAGTGGATGATTTTAACAATCTACTTACAAATGTAGCAAAATTAGCTTTCCATCCTACATTTCTCGACAGATACCATTAAAAATATTTTCTTTTTTCCAATTTAGTTTTATGGATAGAGTTGGACAAGATGTTAGCATAGCAAAATTTTAAAGTAAAGAACTGACAGTAATTTTTCTACAGGCCGGTCTCCAACAGTACTGTCATCTTCACTAATTATTGTGTGTATGAAAGTGATTGAAACAAAGGAGACAGGAAACTTACTGTGTTCGATTTACATCAAGAAAACCTTCTACCTGAGTGTCTGAGCGATGCAAAGACGTCTAATAAAATCAATAAGTTGCCTCCGTTATAAGTGAACTTCAAGGTAATGGCACTAACCCAGGTGCATTAAAACAGTAAGACAGCAAGTGATGTACAGCATAATGATTTCTGAGAGACAAGCCCAAGGTAACAGCTTCCACTGATGTACTTTCCAATCAGCGAGACGAACAGTCTCTGTATCTGAAGCAGCTAGCAAAACATGTGAAAGAGCATTGTTGGATAATAACTGTAGATACAACCACATGTGTGATCCCAAGCAGGTGCACAGTATTAGATTAATACTTGCACTTTTTCTTGCTTTGTACCAGCATATGATGCAAATAACAAGGTCAACCGATACTTTACAGAGTCAGAATTTTGACCTAAAATTTATCATCAGTTTAACAGCCTTCTCAAAATGTAGATAAAGTAATGTTCAAAATCCAAGTGTAAAGTCAGTGACAACGAAGGTTGACAGGTTTGAATATTGCTATGTTTTTGCAAGCTGGAAATGAACATGTGGGCTTATCATTCCATGCCAGGTGTTGAAAATTTCATTTGCTGTCTGTAGCATAAGTTTCTAAAAGGGACCTCTTTCAGAATGTGTTTTTATTCCACTCTTTCTAAAAATGACATTATTGCTAATCCATCTGCAGCTTACTCAACAAATTCAGTCAAGTCAACGCCCTAACATTTCGATATTAATGGAGAAAAGGCATAATTAATCAAGTTAGCAAAAATTTTGATGCTGCTATGATTATTATTCAATTTTTCCATCATTCTTATATATGCAGTGTCCACAAACACCTCTCCAAAAGACTCTCCAGACCCACATCTCATTCTTTTGCAAACACTTACATCACAGTTGGGTAGCTGATGTAGGTAAATGTACTGTAATATCGGGCATTGAATCATGGCACCATGCCTAAAGGTATGGAACATAGAGCTGTCATTAGAAAAGGCCAAAATTATCTACACCCTGCTATTATCGTATTCCTTTCATACTGTATACCCCTGCAGCAGGGATATAACTTTTGACACTTCTGTAAATCTGTCAGTATATAGTATACACATATACAGACAATTTACACTGCCGACAGAAAGGATAATTGTATATCCTCGCATGGAGGTAGGAAGAGATCCATGCTCCCTAGACTAAACATACACAAAAAGTGCACACACGCTTTACGGCAGCAAATCACTGGATTTTTTTTATTGCTTTTCTAAACAAGCAACACAAATCTGTAAATTTTAGTGAGACAATGTTTTTGTAGAAAAGATGAGAACTGAAAATGTTTCTGTGTTTTTGGTACCAGGTATTTACAAATTTAGTAGTCCACAAAGTTGTTTGTAAATTGACACTTTCATTTTTCAGACTATATGCTAACATCTTATCATGATCAACATGACTGGCAATACTTTATGATTTGGATCAGCCATTCTCAAAGTTCAAAAAGTTCATTCATATGCAAATTACTGATCATTTGATATAAATCTTTCAATTCACTCATACTGATATGTTCTGATGAGCAATCCATCTGTGGCAAAGTTTCATCAAACTTGGCGCACTCTACATTGATATATTTCTTCAGATAACAGTATCATCAAATATGCAAATTAGTAATTCATTGTGAGAATACCACACTTCTAGATAATTTATTATGCAAAGTTGCATTAGTTATGCAAGCCACACCCACAAAAAACTAATCAGTTCTTGCAATTGCTAAACAGAATTTTTGTATTACCACTTTTGATGCTATGTGAAAAAACATTAATTCTGCTGCACAAAAAAAACTAGACATACTATAAAGAAAGAGTCACATGATAAATTGAATAAATACTAAAGATTTATGCTAATACAACATATATTTTAAACCTCTTCTCTCACAATGTTCCCTCTTATTGTGAAAAGGGTAAAAACAGCTATTTAAGTGTACTGGTAATTCACCTAGAAAATGAATTCAAACATATCAAACTGCATCATGGGAAGTTATCACTTAATGGTAGTCCAGGGACCTGTGCCAACATTACACAATAAAAGATAACAAAACAAAATTTATTATGTGAGGCTACCCCTATCTGGCAATTCAATCATCAAATAATTCTACGGTGGTAGTTTTTCAATAAATATTCCTTGATGTAGAGGAGCTGCTCTTATTTGAAAGCGGAGCTAAAAATGGTCACGATAAATTTATGCAGTTTACTTTTAGATTTTAACCCTTTGAATGCTGTAGTTTTTCCCACCAAAATTTAAATGCAACATTTCGCCAATATTTACGAACTTTTGTGAATTTTTTTGATAATTTTGGACCAAGTGAACATTACATTTCACTGGGTACAGTTTTTCATCAAAATTTTGGCAAAAACTTGAAAAAATTTGACAAGAGTATATTTTATAAAGGTGATCAAAATTGACTTTGGTGCTCAGAGTGTTTGCGTTTTTGTTGAAACTTGCTACTAGTACTATGGTATTGATAGTGTCCATTCAGACACATAGAATAACACTACAATACAATATTTGAAGTCAACACCTAGCTGACTGTTACAGCTTTTGTTACCTTTGGGGGACTTCTGCTATTTTTTCAATTCTATATTTAGCTGGAAAGTCTGTTTTTGCCTCTAAAGCAAAGAGAAGTGAAACTCACCTTGTAAAATTACACTCTCACTTTAGATTTAAATCTTTTTTGAAAGGAATGTCCAATTCACAAACCAGTGTCAAGTAAGCAGCAGGAATGTTTTTGCGGAGGCATTATTAAAATCATGTCTGACGACAATCTGCCATCAGAGCTTCTGACAAGGAAGTTTTTTATCAATTTCATAGTACTGGAAAAGAAATAAGCTTGCATGTCAGAGAACTCAAGCAGGGGTAGATCACTACCCATATTTAAACATCGACTGTTAAAAGCTTTAAAAACAGAAGGTAAACTCCCTTGCAGTGTTATTGATTCTTGGTTAGCCATGATGTACTGCCAGTAATGTACCGCTAACCCACATATACCATACAAATCATTACAGATTCAGGTAACAGAGATCATTATAACAGCTGGAGTTCTGTCACATTCAACTCGTAATCCATTTCCCTGTTTTTTCAAATCAGTAAATGGCATGATATCGGAACAGGAAAGTGATTTACACAGCATTTTGAAATGCGGCTACTCTAGACCAGCCTTGCAACTACGGTACATGTAAGTACTCAATCATTATAATTCATGGACATGGACCAGTGAATCTTGAGAAGAGCTGAACAGAATTTGAAAATGCCTAATAGGTCTCCTTTCCATTGTAGATTTGTTACTTGATATAGCTCCATGCATGTGACACTGGCACTAGAAATTCTGACAAATTCTGTCAGTGTTGCATACTGGTGTATGGCTGTTGTTGCAGTTTGTTGTCTGAGCCATCAATATGTCTTTTCTAATGTATATCGTAATATTGGCAGTCACCTATTAAGTTGTGTTTTTGTCATTCTTGCGCGCCTTTTTCCCAAAAATATAATCTCAATTTGTGGTATTTATTTATTTTTGAAAATTAATGAGGGAACAATGACATCATTTGCAAACTGTCCTATTCTTTATAACATTCACATTTTGAGGGGATTTTGCAATGTATGAAAATTGTCTTTTCCAGAATTCCACAATTTTTCAACCTATGTTAATGTGAAAATTTTTCACAAAATCCCGAGACTGCAAATTTTGCAACACAGATTTTTAACAAGTATTGTAATCCCCATCCTAAGATCCAATGGTTGGCTATTCAAATTGGCTGATTATTTTGGACATGGATGTCAAGGAGATGCATTGCTACTCTGTTAAGTGAAAAGACTTTTTTGTTATTTTAAAATACAAATGATGGTAGATAAAATCAAAACAGATCAAAGGTGTTCTGACCCATCAAGAGAAAGTTTCATCTAACGTGAAATGCACTTGGAGATTTGTAAGATTTCTTGATTATGTTTTTAATCCATTCAAGATAGATAATCTGTCGCAATAATTGGGACAAGATTTCTCTGTTCCGCTGGTTTGCCATATCAGCAGTCATAAACACACCAAATACATGCACGCTTAACAACATTCTTTTCCATTACACCGCCGTGATATGTTCGAACCTTTGAATTTTTTATACTCTGTAAGCGCATTAATTTCCATTGTATGCGACATTCATACAGTAAACCTAAGCAGTATCAGATTCATTTCACAACACATTTGACGATCACCCTTTTTTCCATCCTACATTATCTTTAAGACGATTCAAAGGAAAATGAGATGAAATAGTGAAAGGAATACTGAACCATTGTGGTAAATATCTTTGTAAATCAGTATGATTCATGTTTCAATGAAACTAGGTCTACACCTCTCTTTCAATATTTTTTTACGACGGCAAAATATTATATGGTACCTGGATGGCGCAAAAGTAACTACCACTATGTACCTATAAGCAGGTTGCTATTAAGCCAGACACACTAAATGTTGCATAAGGACTGCAAAGTGTATTATTACAAGCCTGAACTTCATGAAAGTAAAACTTTATTACATGTCCAGTGGGTAGATGACTTGATGAAGTTGCCGTAGCAGACGGTTAGTGGAAACTGAATGGTACATGTATTTCTGGAAACAAGCATCTGCATTTCTGCATAGCTTTGTTCACATGAATATTCATGAGTATGGCACTTACTTTGCATAATATCTTCAGAAAGTAGCAATAGTTAAAATAGCCAGAGGCAGTATAACTTTAATGAGTTTCTGTGATGGGCATTATATTTATCTTTGAGCAACTGCTAAATAATGTATCATTATCATAATCAGTGTTATCATCATTCTTATTGTTGTCATGGTTATGGTCGTCATCGTCGTCGTCATCATCATCATCATCATCATTATCATTGTCTTCCTCCTATATCATAATGGTCATTGTCATTATCATCATCATCATCAGAAATTCTTGCAAACAATACAACAAACACAATTAACTAATTTGATTCGGTAGGTCAAATATCAAACTAAATAGAAGTCATGGAGGAGAAATTTCAACAGAAAATTGTAACAATATCCAAAACTTCTTTTTTAATGCGACAGGAGCTAGTTACTGTTTGACAGAACGGACAGTCAAGCAAATTAATGTATTATGTGCGATATGATACAGAAATGATCAGATCAGTTAAAGTGGTTACCATGGTAACTTGGAAACAGAGAGTTGAGATGCAGCTATCTATACAAACTTTTAGACATTTATAGAAACAGACAAAAATTTATCTGAGCGTCTTGGTGGCCCTGGGCATGAATCTATATTTAGTTGTAAAACGATTGTGATCAAAACTCTAGGGCTGGGTTACAATTCTGTCTAAATGGATTTCCTTTCAATAATGCTCTCTATCGTCACCGTTGCTCTCTGTAGGAGTGTGTGTCCAATACTTTTAACATGCCCGCATTTTGATTTTCTGGCTATTAGATCTTAGTAACCATGGAAACATCAACGCCAACGACTGTAAATCAAATATCGTCTTCAAATTGTGGCAAGACACTTATTAATATATTTGATGGTATTTCATTCTGTAAGAGGAGAATTGTGTCTTTCAAAATGTATCTCCTTTCATTCATGAAAAACTTGGGTAGCTGCCAACCCAAGTGATGAAGAAAGCAGTATTTTTAGCTATTTGGCTTATCAAGAGTATAAGAAAGAAATAATTTTCCTGCTCACAATTCCCTGGACATGTACAGTATGCTGTACTCATCCCTGGATATACAATACAACTGTGAGTCAACCTTACCATCAAATATTGCGGGGGCTTGCTTGCAAAAATGTGAGTACAGTGCACAATCCAGCCTCAATTTGGGGGCTCATAATTGTCATTTCAGACGCTGCGTCTTTGTTTGCAATAAAAAACAATGGCTAACAGTTGTCCTCATGTCTTTGGGCTGTGATCCGTGCCTGCTTGGGTACCTGCATGTGGTGGGGCATGCTGTGAGAGCAACAATTCCACCTGGACAACCCATCTGGCCACTACAGTTGCACTGTGGCATACGTATATGTCCAGTGGTGCTTATTCCCCACTCCTCATCCTGACACCGATGGCAAGAAAGAATACTGATGTTCCTGCTGTCTTTTGTTGGTTCCCTGGATAAACACTGCACTGGAAAATTATTCTTTCACCCATCACATCTCAGTTTTATGGTGGAACATAAAAAATGTTTGCCAAAATTTGACGACGACTGTTTATAATTCTCAGCAGAACTTTAGATGAATTAGAATTGAGCAAATTTATCATAATTATTTTGGTGCGAATAAAAGCCATTTAGAAATTGATTTGCTACATGAGTGCATGGCAGCTGAAGATTATCAGTGCTCAAGGACATGAAAAGTCGTCTTGTGAATAAACTCCTAAAATTTGACAAAATTTAGAGTTACTGAACCATGTTTTCTATAAACTTGCTTCCAAAAGCATTTCTACTATACATAAGCACATTGTCAGTGCCTGGTACTGTATGTCCCTACCATGACAAGTAAAATACCCAGTATTTCCTCACAAATATTAAACAAAGAATACATATTGTTATGAATATTATACATTCTCACTTGCAACAGTAACAGCAAAAGCAAGTTATTGTCATTAAAATGATGTAGAAATTATCTTGACACATAAATGCTAGAAGCAGAATGAGTAATTATGATTAAATTATTATTATTATGAACATGTTAAAAGTGGAATTCATGAATTACAATGACAATTATTGGTCATAATTTTGATAATTAAGTGTTAATTGAATTCAATGACCGCAATCCCATCAGGATTCTCACTGCAATATTGTTTCTGTTTAATCATATTACCATAATCATAAAAATTCACGAAGGAAAATTCAGATGCACGTTGGTAAGTTTGCATGATAATTTTATTTACTGCGATGCATATTGGTTTGTCTATCTATGCCTTTGTTTTTTAGCAAAAAAAATAGA
Source organism: Ptychodera flava (assembly GCF_041260155.1). Taxonomy (NCBI): domain Eukaryota; kingdom Metazoa; phylum Hemichordata; class Enteropneusta; family Ptychoderidae; genus Ptychodera; species Ptychodera flava. The sequence goes on along the minus strand of NC_091944.1, from coordinate 33,014,424 downwards.
AATTAATTTTACTAAAATTTACACATTTCATCTAATTCACCTGACTTTTTTTTAAAGCTCCATAAGCTGTATCTTTTGGCTATTTTTTCAGAACATTTGTTTTGTGGTTCCCTACACTTTCTGCACTGAATCCCTAAACAGTAATTTAATGCCAAGTATCAAACATATCAACACAACCTACGGTACATGAGTGTAATCTACATTGTTATTGTTGATAATTGTATTCAAGTCCGGACTAGAATTCATTTGTAAACAATAACAATGATCACTACACACAAACAAGCTGTGTTGACAAAAAGAATACTCGAAATTTCAGCATGACAAATCGGATTAGGGTCAGACACGGTAGTTGATATACAGAAGTAGCATACTGAAAAACTTGCCACAAGTTACAGCTTATGTTAAGACATTGTCAAATTGATTCCCCCATGTGGAAGTGATATTCATTTGGCTTGATTGTTGTATTGAAACCATTGAGTACTGTCAGCATATCAGGGATGTGAATGCTTCAAACATCCCTTTGTGCCAGACTACCCTTTCACTATTGAGGACATGTAATGGCTATATTTTATAAAAGGAAGCTCTTTCAATATCCACTACTTTCAAAATCTAAAAATAAAACATCCAAAGAAATACGATATCCACATTGACTGATAAGTCTTCATATTACTGGGCATATACTGTTGTCATAAATTCAAATTTTTCAGCATCTACTTAACTACACCCTAAAAGGAATATTTTTTGAACTATCCATTTGATCATGTGATCGTCACATTATCATCAAATACGTCATTTGTTATATCACCAAAATATCATGCTGACACAAATTACAGGTTTGTTACTAAATATAGAATCTCATTCATGACATTGACTGGCCTGCTATACAGCAATGGATTTGAGAAAATAATTATCAACTGTGCACCTATGTATTAATATTGCAGCAGCTTGTGGCAAAGTCATTGAGATCTGATTTTTACAATTTTTATAGTAATATTAGCATTGAAATAGCACTGTTTTCAAATTAACTACATTTACTCCTGAAAGCCTTGTCAAAAATTTCCAACAAACAATTGACTCAGAAAATGGAACTGTGACAGCATTTGCAAATGATAAAGCAGCCATGTCAAAAGATGCATTTGAATCATAAATTTTAAAAAATTAGTTATCACATCAAAAAATGATTGCAAAACATATGCATGCACTGTACATGACAGTTTGAGTATGACAAAATTGATGCTACACAGTAATGGCTGCATTTGAGAAAACGAAACAAATGACTATAATGATGTAATGAAATAAGCCATATTTCTACAGAGACTAATTTGATCATTTTAATGATGAACAGAGAATCTTCAATTCCAGAAACACTTAATTAGGTTAACATGAACAGCACTTTCATCATTACTAGCAATGATATTTCCTATCTTTGGCTTTTTTTCACATCTCAGGACAAAGGAGCTTATCAACTTTGAAAATTCAGATTGTTCAGAAGTGGATAATAAACATTTAGCATTACTATTATGTATTGAACTTAAAACTATCAAGACTGATGTCACACACACGTCACATAGTACATACCAAACACTGATGTATTTTCACCATGGCATTGTCAAAGTGTTTATATGATATTCTTGTTATCAATCCATTGCAATAAGACCAAAATAGAAAATATTTCCTGTACATTTGTCCACAAATAGAGCAGGATGATTTGAGAACCGAACATATTATTTTTGAAATTGCATTAACATTTACACCAAACACTGATGTATTTTCACCATGGCATTGTCAAAGTGTTTATATGATACTCTCGTTATCAATCCATTGCAATCAGACCAAAATAGAAAATACTTCCTGTAATATAATGTGTCCACAAATAGAGCAGGATGATTTGAGAACTAAACATGCTATTTTTGAAATTGCATTAACATTTTTACCTTTCATCATCATGGTTTGGCCCAAATCTATTGTTATCAATAGCAAATATGGACCTATTTACAGGAAATTGGGGGTGAACAGATTATGGTAACCCTGGTCAAGTTGACCACCAAAACATTTCTGCTGAGGTGTGCAGCATGCTCAGAAGGTAATATCTGATTGTCACTAATCACAGTACCTTGGGGAGTCTATTTGTATTATTCACTAATAACAGTCAGATTCAGCCAACCAATTGGATAACAGCTTCTGAGATACTGCACATTAGCCCAACAATTTTGATTTTATTTTTCCTGAGATTGCAAAACTTTTGGTGCATAGGCCATGGTAAAGTACATTTTATTGGGATATTTACAGGAAGTTACATAAAATATATACCTCATATATTTCAGCTGACTGACATCACAATGGAACACATGTGATATATCGTAAGTATTGTTTGTGCAAGATATAAGAGCAAAGCTGTACAGATAAAGAGTACATACATGGAAGTAAAATGTACAAATGCCTCTATCTTGAAAGCCGTCAAGGAGATGTGTGAAGCAAGCATGTACCAATAATCATAAAAGGTACCTTTGCAGCAGCAAAATTCTTGATTTTAATGCCATATTAATAAATAAAATTTACATAAGCTGTCATAGTGGCAATCTTTGTTTACAGAAATATCTGGACTGAACCCTTTCAGTTTAACTTGTTAGCAATTATTCACCATCATAAGAACACTGTATGACACTCAGACAGGGTATTATACTGTCACTAAACCAACAGCAGCTGGGAGAGTGTGATAACAATCATTTAAATTTGTTTATTTGGCATACCGGGAACACAGGGTCCCATTTTCATTAGGCCAAAGAAATTCAATTCTTTGTTTTGCGTCCAATGTGTGTAGGTTTTTGGAGTTTTCAATATTAAAAAACATGTATCCAGTGTATTTGAATATGACTTCATACATAGCTTTTCTGTCTACAAATCTTTGTTAAAATAAGAAGTTTTGTAAATGTACCTAAAACCCCTTCATTCTGCAGAAGGTCACATTGTCGTGTAAATTATGGAGTTAAAACATGATGTTTCTGCTTTGATTCTTCAATGAGTACTCATATTACCAGGTTAAATGGAAAAATCCAAGTGAATATTTACCTTGTGTGTGTAACATTTTCTGAGTATGTTTCCTGACTGCTGAATTGCTTAACTTTCAAAATTTTAAGCAGGTGCAAAACAAAGAATTTAATCACTCTGGCTTTATGAAAACAAACAAGTTTCTTAGAGGGCCTTCCTAGCTTTTTGAACCAACTTGATCCCCCTAGTATTATGATCATAAGCAAAATTGTTCAGGGAAGGGGCCCACTTTTCTTCAGCAATGCCAGTCCTGATATTTTTTGTTTATTTGATTGTCTTTCTCAGTGTCAAGGGTTTGGAGTCTGAACACTTGTTTAATTTTTCTTTTGAGCAGTAAAATTCATTAACTGAGTAATAAGTAGGATTTTCTCATTTTTTCATTGGCAAGATGGCAGCCATTGAAAGTAAAAGTTGGCAATCATTCAAGTTAATTAATATTTTTATCAAGAATTTACTTTCACCCAAATTAACCAATTATTAATCTTCACGTCATAATTATTTTGACATTCTTTCTATAAAATAAATGACATCATGCTTGCGCACATGTCTACAGACAGGTTTTTGTTAGCTATTATTCTAAGGCAATACAATGTCCAGACAATTATGAACTTCTTTAGTGTTGCAACCAATTTTAAATGATGTAATTACAACAATCCCTGATGATAAATATGAAAATTTTAAACGGGGCTCCTTAAAAAATTCCAGCACCTAATTATAAGAAACAGACATACCGCAGACTATAATCCCTACAGGTTGTTCAACTTTTTTTTGTTACGTGATATGACCTTAATACCTTGAATTTTGAACAATGCACTGTACATTGCTGCTTTGACAGTTGATAGACTAAGGTGTGTAGAAAGTAAGGGGCGTATTGGTTTTCAAATCCTTGTCCAAGACGTAAAAATCAGCTCTACTGATATTATTTTTGTGATGCTTAAGCCTTCTGAGTGCCAAAGCGATTTTTGTTGCATTTTATACAATGATAACGCGACAATTTCTTTCAGGTTTAGACAATTTTTTAAGATTTTCCCAAAATTTTGGTCAAAAAGTGTAGCCCGTGAAAATTTTTGTCCATTTGGTCAAAAATCATGGAAAAAATTACAGAAAAATTCATAAAAATTGGTAAAATGTTGCCATGATATTTTGGGGGCAAAAATTACGGTGCTCAAAGGGTCAATGATATTATGTGAAATATTTGTGTAATTGCTGTTCTCCCTTTTATCACCAGTATTCCCATTGCCATAATACTAAGACGGCATTTAGTTTGCTTCAGAAAAGCGATGTCATATTTGATCGTGAGCGCTATATTACTGAAAAAAGCTCATATGAGAAAATACATTTTCAGGAAGAAGGAAATGAGTCTATAAATAGCATAATAATCATGTATCTTCTCCATCAAAAGTACTTTAAGCCGTGTACAGTGTATATCTCTTCCACTAATTGATACAATATGCCACATGTATGGTATTAATTGCGCTTGCCTTTACGAAAGCTAACTCCCAATACGATATATCTCACTGATATATGTATAGAATTTGCTGAATTAATGCTGCAGATTTTTGAGAAGAACTGCACTAAAGTAATTCTTTCACATTTTACGCATGACACCAAAAAATACACTACATTGAAAAGGCTGCACAAATTTTTCCTGGAAGTGAGTGTATGTAAACACAACAATGGCTGCTTGAAGAAAGATCCACCTTTTATGGCGAGTCGGGCCGGTTTCATGTGGAAATTTGAAGAATACTTGAGAATCTTTATCGAGGGGATTTTTGTCAGATAAGAACAGCTTCAGCTCACTTACATGTACAGGGGAAAGAGAAAAAGAACTTGCAGGCAAATCCAAATGAACATCTGATCCAGCGCAAATGCAGTATGTAATCTGACTTGCAGGGGAGTTGTATTCTCGGGCAAGATTTGGAATTTGTGTGGATGTAAATTTTAACAGGACTTTGCCCCTGCTCAATGTCTGGCGTCTATTTTAGGTATGGGGGAGGGAAAAGTTCACAATAGGTGAATGATATATTGCTAAAATGAAGATATTCACTTGAACACATTGTTTAGCAAATTTTGATATGACCATTTGCAGAATTAGATTATGAAATTTTAATATTGCATTTATGGCTATCATGATCTGCATTATTGATATAAAAGAAATCCCTCACAGTGAACCTAGATGACCTTTCAGTGCCCCATCCGATACAATTTACATCAAAGAGAATTTCTTTAGTTTTGTATTTGATCATAAGTTTATATTAATTTCTGATAAACGAGACAATGAGTACATGTTGTATGTCCATGCCTCATTGGAATTCATCTATGTCACCTTCAGAGCTGATATTACGGTTCAATATCTGAGCTAGCTGACTTTAGTTAAAAGGTTTCACATTGCGCTCACGGTGTACACACACTGTATTGAAACTGATAGAAATTGTGAAGACAGTCAAAATTACTACACAACTGGAAGCCATGTCCATTGTTGAACCAGATGTACGACTTCACCAATATTCACATTGAATTTTTCAAATCATGGTATAAATTATAACCTTTCCACACAATAATTCAGAAAATGCCTCCATGAATATATCAGCATTGTCTAGGAACTTTAAATTTCAATATCATTTCTGCACTGGGAATGCCATTGCAATACATATAGCATATGTTATGTATCCACTTCCAACCAATGCGCCGTAATGCTAATACTGCTACTAAATATAACACTATTGAAAATCATTATTTGACAGACTTGATACAATTGTATCCAAATCATATTAATCATCACATTTTGACTCCGAGCTGTCACGAGTCAAAATTTTTTCCTACATATTTTCTTGAATGAGTTCATTGACGCTACTGGAGTGTACGCTATCCTAATTCCTTTCAAAAAATGCATTCATTGTCACTAATGTCAAACAGAAAGTGTTGAACGGAATAAAGTAATCGACTTCCTGCTGATTTGATCAGCCGCTGGAAAAAAAAACCTGATTACAAACAGCCGTTTTCAAATGGCTTGTACGATCGTGGGTTAAAACATACACATATGCATCAATGTACGAAATGAAAAGCGTGAATGCCTCCACATATTGGGCACTACCTAGCTATGAATCTACTCGACTGAAAGATATAAAAGAATGAGAAAAATAAAGGGTGGAAGGCTATTATTTTACCTTAGCGTTGTTTATATCCAATTGTACTCGCATCACCGAGCATTTATACTCCTGGCAACCCGATAACCTGACTGAGAGCGTCAGAGACCCAGACTGGATAGAAGAGCACACAGCTAGCAGGTCCCTACACGATATACTGCCAATAACACCATGACATCGCGTACCGTGTGGCTATTTTTAGCAACACAATAAATTCCCTGAGCGAAAAGGTTGTTCAATCAGATAATTCCATTTTTGCAGGGGGGATAAACAGTATAGCTAGAGTACACAAAAGCACATCTGGGTCACTGGAAATTTTTTAAGGGGGTGATACTGCTCTACCGCACACCATTTCAGCAAGTATACTCGACTAATATGAAATTTTGAATTTTATTGTGATAACTTTGTTACTTTGGGGGTTTTAAAGGCTTCAAATATACATAGTGTGTTTCTCAGTGTAAAGACGACAATTCTGCTTTTTTTAATATACCGGTATGTAAATGTGCACAGGAAAACTAATAAATGAAACACATTATACAATATTTTACTACAGCTGATCTTAATCTTTCCTCTTAAAAGAGCCTAACTTAACTAACTGAAGAAAATGCATATATATTGATCACATTTGATTGAGTATTTATGGTAACTTTTGATTCCCATCACACTTTTGGCAGCAGTAATGATTGAAATATGTTATATAATCATTGCAGTGGAGGTTTATGTCAAAATCTTTGTCTTTCATTGAGTGATTAAAATAATTTAACTACAAGTGTAATAAATGGATGTGGTAAGTTGGATGTAACACAAAATTCAAATTCATTTGCAAAATGAAAATGATAAATATATTCCAGAGGTCAATATTTCTCACATGGCCTTAATAACAGACAATCTAAAAATACATATGATACTGAATTAATTCTGTCCGGTTGAAAAATGCAGATTACATAGGATTACTACGGTAATGTCCTATTTCTGTATGCCATAAAGTAAAGCCTGTAGAATATATGAGTCTTTTTAGCAAAACTGGCGGTCTACACATTGTGACCATAGAGGGCGCCATACAAAGCCTCATCACTCACTTCAAAGTTTGACTGAAAGCTGATGGGATGGCCGGGTTTCAAGGTAAGTGCAAACTGGATATTGAACAGAATTTCACACAAAATCTTGAAGTAACTCTTGAATTTTGGTGCAAAAGTCGTGGGCCTCTCTACCTCTGACCAAGGGCACATGAATGTTTCACTACCTTACAGTACACAAGCTCTGAAAGAATGTCTCCCACTCACACATGTGTTTAGCAATAATGCTGGCTTTTATGGATTCAACAAGAATAAGCAACAAGTCAGTCACGTATATTCTTTGCGCTTATCAAAATGGAGAAATACTCCTAAATGCTAAAAGTAGGAAGAACTCTTGATGCGTGTACATAAAAAGAGACATACTGTGACAGAAAAGTATACAGCAAATTGAGATGTACAATGGTAAAACAAGCCCCATTAAACTTCTGTACAAGCAATAAAAATATGATGAGATCATTACTTTAATCTTTTTACAAAACGCAATGCTCTGAGGGCCGAATAAACTTTTGCTTTATTCCTTATGCTTCAAACATAAATTTTGATTAGTATGGCCATCCATTCAACTTCTAAAAAGGCACAACTGTCATGGAAACAGAAGGTTAAGTCATAATGCACCCAGGAGGAAATGCATTACATCTCAAAATATAGAAAAATGTCAAAACCAACTTACATCACTTTATCTCTCAAATTCAAAGTGAAATTTTGACTTAAAGCGATTTCCTTATTAGATTAGGAATGGACTTTTGCTGTCAACTTGCAAATGCGTCAAAAGGCCTCACCATCAAAAAATATTTGACGGTGATTGAAAGATCACAAATAAGATCAGGTGCATTTAAGGGTCACATATAATGGACACTTTTGTCAGGAACTTAAGTGTAAAGGATGGTAAAAAGACATAAAATATCATATATAAATAATTAAGTAAGTTGGTTTGTTCAAAATTAGTTGTACAGTATATTTTCATATATAACTCTGATTGTAATACTAATTTGAATTCTCTAGGAATTAATCTGGAAGCATCACTATGAGCAACCGATATCAGGTGATTAGGACAAACCATTAGATCTTAGGGGAGCAGTCAAAGATGGAACAATGCAGCACAAATATTGCAAAATTGTTCACTGCCTTGTTGTTTATAAAGAAAAATGTGCATGTCAACTGAAAGTTGAACAAGTGTGGAACTCTGGGAGGAAAATGCTACCCCTTCCATCCCTTCAAACACGGTAAGACCACCCACTCACAAGCTGTCGTCCATTCCTTGCATCCCATAAGGGTGAGAAAATGACAAGAAAAATACTAGTACACATGTACATCTGCATTTTCATGTAGGAGGCTGGCATGGAATGCAATAGTTGAGTATATTCTAAATCAGCTTGTAGTTCAACATTGATTGCCAATGACACAATGTGTGTTCTTCTTGAATGACACTTGTTCAGTCTATGACAGTGGCAGATGTTCATTATCAATGACTTACAACTGTTATCTCCAACAATTGCTACACGACAGATATTTATCATTAAAAGGCATAGAACGTCATCAGCATGAATCTCCAATACTGCACAAAGTTCTCAATCTGAAGGACATTGACAAATTTATAACCACAGCACTGTCCAAACCTTCAGTGATACCACTTGTCCACTATCAGACTGAATGAAATCATAGTCACTTTATTATAGGCAGAAAGCTAATATGCATCTGATGCAGCTCTACAGTGTTATGGCTACAAGAACGTAATAAAACCCCTGAGACAATGTTGAATTGTACTACAGCTGACAGTGGGCCCAGTATATTTTAAGAAATTTCCTACACGGACAGATGGTGGGTGGGCACTTGCTGCATTCAGAATAGGATGTCAATCATTAGAACAACGCTGCAGCAATATTAAAGCTACACTTGCAAGAATATCACGCTGGTTTTCTTTTATCTCTAAGGACACAGCAACCAACAAAGAGATTAATGTTGTTTACAGCACACTTGTTAATGCCTGCTGTGTGTCATTACAGAGAAATTACATAATACACAGTAGGCAATCATAAAACTGACTCCTAAAACCACTTTCTCCTCTTCTGAGGGCAATTTGACAAACAGTCATCTGCTAGTGCTGCTTCAAAGAAACAATAGCTGGGTTATTTTTCAACAATATTTCATTAGTTTCGTTCAATAAAACACACACACTTTCTCATATTGCGGGATTTCCCTCAAGTAAAATTGGAATAAAACAGCTATAGTTATTGCCAATGACTACAATAAGAAATTAATTGACAAATGAACTGTACTGTTAGTTTGGACCAACACTCGTTTGCCCACACTGGACAATATACATACGTGTACATGCATTGTGTTGACAAGATGAATGCCATAAGCATTTCAACATGCTTTCTCAGAAGACCCAAGGAAAGAACAAAATAAATGGATAGTACATCAAAATTTATGGTAAACGGATCAGCGGCAAAATATATGTCCCGCCACGATCAATAAATGAGAAGACACGTTGAGTTTATTAACTTGTCTATATGTTTTTCAGTTTTTCAAGGTATACCGGTACAGCAGGTCTTTTGCTCATGTAGATATATTTTGAAGCCATAGAAGCAAATGAAATTTTAATCATTATGCTTTCACAAAATTAAAAATTAAAGTTTTCCTAGTAGAATTATATATAGCAGCCATTTTGAATTCCAAATATGGTAATTTAGGTGATTTGTTTCTTAACGTTTGCATGATGACCCTGGACTCTTGTTCTTGATTGTGAAAGAAAATGGTTTACAGTAAAATTTTAAGTCCATGGAAATGTTTGAGCAAAAGCTAATATCTTGCTGTTTTGAGGCATGCAGGAAAAAATCATAAAATTTATTCACTAGAAAACATGCTGCCATTACACATTTTGTGCTCATCTTAGATTCAACTATGTGGGAATAACTACTTATAACAAATCCTATACATTGCAAATTATCTTGTATATTCTCTTTGATTTCTGATTGACGGTTTTATTTCTGCCCAACGTACCAACGATAAGATTATTCAGTTCTAAGGTATAGTGTCACCTGTTCCAATTTTGCCACACAAAGAGAAAATTAACCAATCACAGATTTTAAGCGGGTGGCCACTTTTTAATAACAGCGACCTCGCATGGGCACTTTGAATACCAAGGAATGTCCTTTTTACCATATATGGGCATATTTAGATTACAGGTGACTGTATATCTTTAACATCTGCATTAGATGTGATTTCATATTTCTAGGTCACCATAGGTTTGAAAAGCACTGAATATGGTCTGAATTAATTAGCAATCACTGGTCAAATAAACAATGAGTACAAAAGCACAACAAGAATGCAAATTTACATTTGCCTGAGAATTAAGTGACAGTTAAGTTCCTGTTGAGTGGATAATCTTCCCTGTAGGTGTGTGATGCAGTGTAACATGTTGTCAGTCAGTGTTAAAGCGCAGTGGTCGTCGCGCTGCGCATCCTCCTGAGGGGGTCCCCCTCTGTTGTAAACAAATCCAAGAACGCCGCACATGTTACGGGTTGATTGTAATGTTTGCGATATTGCCGCTTGTTAAAATGGCGGCTGATCTGTCACAAGTATACCAACTAACCAAATGTAACACGCGATAAAAGGTCAATTAATCTAAGTTAAATATCTGCTGAATATTTTATTGCATCTGATTTCAGGGTACAGATACTGTGACATTGCAAAAATGATTACTGACAGATCACAGTGTCAGTGCAAAACACAGGCTCACTGTGACATTGCAAAAATGATTACTGACAGATCACAGTGTCAAGTATACCAACTAACCAAATGTAACACGCGATAAAAGGTCAATTAATCTAAGTTAAATATCTGCTGAATATTGAACAATAATTGCACGCTGGATTGAGATCACATTTGCTCATGATTTTCTTGAATCAGTTGAATGGGGCTCGGCTACTGTTATCGCTCGAGCCATAGAACTAGACGTACACATGTACGCATGTATACGCCAACAGACTATCAACGACCGGGCTCTAGTTTTCGACATCGCTAGTGTGGCTGGGCACATTTAGAAGCAGGTTCTATATTGCGTGATGAGAAAGTTACGGTGCAGAGAATGAGAACGACACTGTCTCTCCTTTGATGTATAACAACGAACTAACTTTATTGCGTGAAAAGAGGCGCGAAAGTCACCTCAACCTGTCAATCAACCTGAACAACTTGCAACATTGTCTCAACTCAGTCTGAGGTATTTTTGCGTCCCGACAGCTAGCAAGGACGAGAGCTTTCATTTCAAGAGGCCCGACAGGAGTACAAAGACAACAACCCAAACTACAGAAATCTACAGCTCGCAGAGCAATGCCCGCTGCAGCAAGAAGCATCTCTGCATCTGTTCCGTTCCGTGGTCTGTATGAACGTCCGTGTCAAACCGGGTATATGGCGCGCTTCACTCGGCTGTGGAGAATCCAACTCAACTACAAAGTTTCAGTCTGAAAGGAGGGTACTTCATTTGCATGCATAATTAGGGATTTAGTTCAAATTCGAACAACGCCCTCTAGCAAGTGAGTGACGGTTATGGCATTTTTCGCCAGAATTTTATCCGCAGATATCTCAACCTTCGTTTAGCATCCGTCCAGTTTCCAGTTAGCGGCTGAATTGTACTCTTAGTTAGTGTTCGCCGATGATTTTTTGTGGGGTTTTATCGATTCGTTTTTTGCGTTAGCCTTATTTTCATGGTTTTCGAGCGACCGAAAATGCCGTTCACTAAACACTGCCGCAAAAGCATATCCAAAGTCAAATTTCCATGAGAAGTAGGGAGGGGACGTATCTTGAGTAGGTCTATACGATCTGAAAAAATCTCAGTGGCTTAAGCCTCCGTTTTGAAAAGTCTCGTTGAAGTTGACTATGCAGCGACGGTCATGTGTTAAATCTAACATGGCGACCTACAGCGCAGCGTGAGTGTACACGTATAGACTCTTTCGGCTCTTTCTCGGTCCTCACCGGCTAACTTGGCAGATTTTTTCGGTTCTATTTATGTTTTCAATGATTGTGACGAGGAAGCAAGACTGCAAGCTTGTGTTACCTCACTGGCCAACACAATCTGCCTGGCTGGCTTCTCGGTAAAGTCGTGGACAGCGCAAATGGAAAAAAAACACTACGGTGACAGAAGGGCTACGTTTATACTGTGTCTGCGGCCGTACACGTAGTATAGTGGTAGACACTCGTCGTACAGACTAGCAGCGCTGTTTCGTTTATGAGTGATTTTTTCCGTTTTCGCATTCTAGTAGCTAGCAAGCATACAAAAACTGTAGGAAATAAACATCGACCGCAAAAAATATCCGTGGATAAATACGGCTACCCTGTATCCCGCACACGAGTACGTCAATATAGATGTGGCTAGAATGATAGCCGGTAAACAGCTGCGCGCTGCGGCAATACCTGCTAGCATTACCGTGCGTGCTTGAGACTGGCACATTTTATAACTCATGTAACTAGCAAAAATTTTGGTTTTTTTTGTAAAGTATTGATGGTCATAATGTGACATTAATTAAATACTTTATTTATATATAACATCAGTGACCCGATTATTGGAGTAAACTTTGAAAAAAATGAAAGATTAATCGTGTAACACCCGTGCCGTGTGAACGACAAGTGGTTTGGTCGCAGTAAACAGCGTGGAGTGTACGTAGCGTAACGGGTGTTCGTATACTCATAGACCCTCGAGATCTACGTATACAGCGATATGGTAACTGCATGCCAACATTCAACACTGCCGCAAATACATGTCCATGGTCGCACGGTCATGAAAATTTCACCAAATGTTGATAATAGTTAAATGAATATTTTCTGAAATTTTCGGCTTGGCTTAAGACCTCTAAGGTCATTATCGAGCTGTTTTACGAAAAAGGTGAAGTTTACTTCCGCATTTGGCGGGTCGACCTCGCCACCCACTTTGTAGCGATTTAAATAAAATCTTCTCAACTTTTGTGAGTTTACCCTAGGAAAACAGATCATTAGTATGTATGCTACAACTGAAAGCAAAAATTATAGTTCTAGCTATTGTACGTTTTGCTGCACGTCGATATTTAAAGACCACCCTTTCGCCGTATTTTATCCCTCACTGCAGTGGCGGTCAGTGTAACGAAAACGAGGCTCTACAACACGAACTTTTATGCAAATTTCATAGGCTCCTTTCAGACTGTTTACCCCGTTTGGGGGTGCAAACGAGAAATTCCGAGTACAGGTATCAAGTCAAGCGAAGGACCTTTCATAGGTCTTCTTGGTATGTGGGGGTTATCTCACTTGAAAGAGGATTCAGACCTACCCAGCAATCAGGAGGTACAACAACGACGTTTGCCCATCACCGGTAGGCCTACACCAGCTAGCGGTTGGATCACTGCCATGACCGTGCACAGGACCGGGGCACAGGATCTCTCGATACGTCTATGCACGGTGTAGCCGTGCAATTTTCCTGCCAAATGCCGCGAAAACCCGCTCGTTTTGTCTATTGTTTCCTGTCATTTTACTATTTCTTACCACGTAATACTAGGTGATCAACAGTTGGTTGTGGGCCAAGTCGTCGCGGGCCAGTACGTTGTGGGACCGGATTCTCTATATCCGCGTACGTCACGCCGCACGCGGTGACCGTCTCCCAACAACATCTCTCGTGTGCTGCTCTGGCTTGCCGATCATGGTCTTGAGTGTAATTTTTGTGTTAGGCATTGTGCTTGTTGCTGGTCTACATATATAGGCAACGTTGATCATTTTAGTTATGTATTTTCACTGTACTGTACATAGCATTGTGTACAACCAACGTGATCGCGCGCGATCAAACCTTTTAGTTCACTGTGTCTGCGTGCAGTAAACCCAGCGACATAATGTACTGAGTGTAGTGTCCCGATGTTCGTAGCTCTACACGAGTTTATAGATAGAAATACACCACTGAAGTTCGTTTCCGATCTTAATATTTTACTATTGCATGATGTTGAGTCTTGCAAAGGCCTTAACAAAGTGGGGGACTGCTCCCATCTCACTCCTATTGAAGTTGAGAAGACTTATGTTTACAAAAATTTATGTTTATCAACAAAAAAATCACGCACGCGCAGCGCGACGACCACTGCGCTTTAATTAAGATACATCGGTAAGTGGGGCAAGTACATCACACATTGATGGCTTAATAGCTGAACTGTAAATGCAGATATTCAAAATAAAAACCTATCATATAACAATCATGATTCAATCATCAGGTCATCAGGTCAAATAGAACAGGATTAACAGAACAGTACTAACTACATACAGGACATATTTCTTGACAGAATTCACTTATCCTTCTATGCCTGTATACCTATCTTATTTTGCAAACCTTTGTTTTCCATTAGATTTTAAATCAGTTGAAACAATTTGCTTTCTATTTAATCTTATCAGGAATATAATATGGCTCTTAACTCAGCCAGGGTCCAACAGAATGCTGCCAAATACCAACCAACACTGCAGAACAAAGTTACTCTATTTGTAATTTGAGTTTCAGATTTTCATCCATTAATATCCGCTGAGTAAATCAAATTCATTGAATTACTTCGTGAATTATGCGTGTACATTCAAACTTTCTTATAAACACACAAAATTGCATTCAAGCATTCCAATTTCCTGTCAAGCATGCATAAATATAGTCACTCTCAATAATTGAAAAAAATCGAAAGCACAAAAAATTCTCCAATAAAATTGATCAGGACACAGCACTAATCATCAGCATATGAAATTAGCAAAATGGTAGAAGAAAAAGATTCGAAAAAAAATAGCAATTAGATTATCAGCAACGCAAATCCACTTTGAAATCGATGCAGTAGATTCTCATAAATTGAAGAAAGTTTGAATGAAAACAGACAACTCAGTTGTCTTAATCTATATTACTGTACACCTAAAGGTTTTGTCTGAACTGGTTGCAAAACTCAAGGTAATTTTTGTAGAAAAGCCACTTTGAACCTTCACGGTTGACAAGGTTTGAAGAAAAACACTTAAAATATATAAGTTTTTCTTCATTATTTCAAGCATTTTTGTACTCACAAGAAAATCGGAATCTCTGTCCCGCAAGAATATATCTGGATTGTTACAAAGCAACAGCAAAGGTAAATCCATCCCATTCAAAGTCAATTTCACGGCTGTCTTCAATGACGCCAGTTGACACCCTTCAAAGTTTAACCCTTTCACCACCATGGTTTGTCCCAAATCCATTGTTTTCTATGGTAAAGTTGGACCTGTATACAGGGAACTGGGGGTGAAAGGGTTAAGGTCATGTAGTCCTGGGTACCAACACCAAAATGACCAAATTGCTGCGATAAACATTCATAAAAACACTGGGAATTCAAGGACATTTGAAAGCGGGTTGACTTTTTTCCCAGCCTATCTATTTTAATTTCTGATCACCTTCTGTTACGACCAGAAGGTGACCTTCCAAAGGTGAATTCATTTGCATACTAATGTCTTCAAGGTCATTGACAGTCAGTGTGCCAATTTCAAGCATGATGTCCTACCTGTTGTGATATTACAGGACGGTGCATTCAAATTTTTTAAGTCTGGTTTTGGGGGTTTTTAACAAGAACAAAAGTAGACTGGTTATTGGCCCACACCAAGCCTTACAAAAGAGCTGACAACACCAACAGACAAAGAATTCACACACTGAATCCGCAAAGGCTCAGCTGCCATCGATTTAATCAATACTTGGCACAACTCTGGCTTTCACAGTCTTAAAAGCACTAAAAAGTACCACTTCAAACCCAGCTAAGTATTGATTTAACAAACCTATTTAGTGTCCTCTTTTTCTCAGACATCTTTTTTTTTTGCTTTTTGTGATCTCTTGTGATAGGTTGAATGGTAAAATAAAGTAGATATGTTCTCAACAGTGACCTTTCTTCATGTTCAAGTAGCTTTGATAGCTGCTGCATTGAGTGCCCTTCTTTGATCAACTGACTCAAACTTGGACATCCAATAAACATTCAGTGATAAAAATTTGCTGACATGGAGATTTTTTTTCCAAAATTGCATGGTTTACTTTTGTAATCCACTTTAAACTTGAGAAAACAATGCATTCTAAAATTGTTAATGATTTTTTTGATATGATACTGCGATCATTGGAAAAGATAAACTACACAACAGGGACAAATTAAGTAGTATGCACCTCAAAAGTGAAAGACTTAAACTTTTGCTCTAACTTTCCTAAAGGAATCTTTCAATCATTCTCTTTCAAAATCAAGAATAAAAACAGGGGGTCACCATGCAAATTTTGGTACTAGAGAAACAAATTACCCAAGATTTACCGATATTAGAAACTCAAATGGCCGCCATCCCTTGTGTTAACTCTATGGAGAAAAATAAAAATTTTCGAATTTCGAAAAAATAATCAGCTGAAAAGCTTTCTTTCACCAAGAGCTTTAAAATGAACCCTTACATGTGGTATATCAGTAGAGAATTGTAAAAGTTTGAGAGTCCGAATGTCTGTCCCCGAGGTGCGTTCTACCTTAAACTGAATGACTTTTCATCTGATTACTGCATTTATAAATAATTTTGCACTTACATGTCAAATCCAACTGCTGAGAACAACAGCCCTATGTCAAGCTGCCCCCCAGGTGTTGCTGACAATCTGGGGCTGAAAATGTAAAGAGGTCTAGTCGCCGGAATAGTTGTTAACACAATAGAGTTGTCCAATATTCCTTACACAAATCATATAATTTTTGTTGATTATGGGAGTAAGAACTGTCTCGTTTCATGGATGTTGGTATTTTAACAAATGAAACGTGTAACTTTGTGAACTTGTCATACAGTTGATTTTCCAATGACCCAAAATTTTCAATTCATTTGATGATAATCTAATTGAAAACCAGACAACATGTCACTAGAATTGACATCCACATACCATGCTATTGTCAGATCACAAATTGAAACAGCATCTGTCAGTGTGGCAGGGGAGATATTATAAATTTAAGTCTCACCAAACATGTTTCTGTGATGAGTAAATTATTAAATTTGCCACAGAGATTGACACGGCTGACCCAGTGGGCAACCCTCGCAGATTCCGTTATGAATTATGACTGAAAAGAGTGACACAATCAGAATTGCTGACATACTGAGGGATAAATTTGGATCTTATTAAGTATCTATACGTGTCATCTTACAGAGAAAGCATTAAGTTGATACATCTGACACGTCAGGATATAAATCTATCTTGATTATGAAAATCTTTTATTCCCAGGATTAAGTCCAATGATATTGTTCTGCCATGCATAGAAGTTGATGCCTTCATACAGCAAGCGTTATTTCATCACCCAGGTTCTCATTGACTCTATCTGAGCTCAAATAAAATCAAGCATATCCTTGGATAATTTTGCTGGTAACTTGAAGTTTCTCTACACGACAGCCCAGAAATTGTCAGATCCTCTGAGAGCAGAAACTGTTCACATCCTGTGAAAGAATTAAGTCAATCTGCAAGAAGCCAAAGAATGAAATGGCCAACCAAGAAGAGTTTCAAAACTCTTCTAGGTTTACCATTTTTTCCATTCAGTGAAATTTAACTTTAATTATTGGGCAATTCATCCAAATTCTCATAGTCAGTGATTGAAAGATCCAGCCCTGGCAGCTGTAAACACAACGTTCGGTAAGCATGTACACTCATCTCTTGAAATTTTACAGCACCAACACACATTAACCATAGCAACAGAATTTCACCAGAAGCACATTTCATTGAAAGTCAATATTGACCACAGCTTACAAACCTGGTGGAAAGATCTCTTTAGTAGTTGTCAATCTCTCAAAAAATAAAATTGTTCTGTACAGGGATTCACTGGTACACCATTTTATTTCCACAATTAGTTTTGGTTTATGGTATAAATAAAATGCACTGTGGATAGTCTTCAGATACACCAACCCAAAACTTTCTTCTAGCTACCTCCTCCTTCAATCCCTTCTCTCTAAGCAGTTCCCTCAATCTGAACCTCTCCCCCCTCCCTCTTCCCGGCCCTGTAACCCCCCCCCTCTCTCTCTCTCTCTCTCTCTCTCTCTCTCTCTCTCTCTCTCTCTCTCTCTCTCTCTCTCTCTCTCTCTCTCTCTCTCTCTCCCTATACCTCTCTGTCATCAAATCCATCTCTGTTCTGTCCCTTTTATGAGCCTCTCTAACTCCCCCATCTCTCCTCTCTCTCCCCTCTCTCTGTTATCAAATCTATCTCTGTGGTCGACACTGATTATCGTTGACAGGTATCACTAACAGTCTAAAGTCACTTGAAAAAGACTATAAATATCAGCAGATAATAAGAGCAATTATGTCATGTCATGGCAACGTCTCATCGGCTAACAAAAGCCTCAAATTGCACGTCCGCATGAACAGCAACGATACAGGAAAGCTAGCTCCACACTGAATCAAATCCTTTTCCAGTGATGGTTCGCTTTTCAGAAATAAATCACACTGCAAAAATTATTGCTTTAAAGCTACCTAAATTGGTGAATTAAATATGCTGCTTGTCAGAAAAATTCCAAAATTTTTATTACAAATTTTTTGACCTCAAAGTTCTCATTATTGAGTGCAACACTGATTCTAAAATCTGGAATTTTGTCACAATGAAGTAAAGATTTATGACGATAAATAAGAAATGCAGCAAATACATGTACATCAGCAGTTCATGTCATATTGATGATTCAGAAAGAAATCCGTCAAACATCTTCAAAAGGAAAACATTCAGGGATGTAATTTCTGTATTATTATTACTATTATTTCTGGTGAAATTGCATACATGCAGAGAGCAGAAAGCAAAGCTGTCATATTCAAAAAAATGTGGCGCCTGTATGTCCCTCTGCTGCAGTCAACAATCTCAATAATGAAACGTTTGCCCATGTTTCCAAACCAAAAGTCTGAATTTGTAAGATAATAACGCAGTAGTCAGCGGGTAGCCTAAGTGCTCCACTTGAGCAAGCACGTTCCGTCTGTCCGTCAGCGTCTGATGGCCCACTGGCTCTGATGAAAGAATCCCTGAAGGCTGTTGTCAGATCCACTTTGTCATTTCATGGGTTCTCCTCTCCATGCAACGTACTCTTTCAACACCAAGGGCATGCAGCTTCACCAGAAGAAATAGTTGTACCAAGTAAATTTGTTTCTATTTCTTTTCCTCACCATTTTCCAAACCCTTATTTTTCTCTTTTGCAAGGTCACTGACTCCAAGATACTCTCTCTTTCCTTTGGCATATAGTGATTTGATGGTAGTTACTAAGGGGTGGACCATTTGATATCCTGGGGGGGGGGCTTGGAAGATTTGGGAAAAAGAAAGATGCCAGGTGGAGTTGCTCGAACAAAAAAATCTGGCTTTAAGTGGCTGATGGAAAAAACAATTATGGACCATTGCGACTCGGAAAAAAAAAATCTTGGCAATTGTTCGATGCACACTGCAGCATCAATAAAAATCAAGCAGTAGCTCTGGAGTTTTATAAAGCATAAACCATTTCAAGCTTGAGGAACAATAACTGAATATGAACAATTGTACAGTATACATGACCTTCTGATTAGAGGAAGTATGCTGAAATTGAAATTGCTCACCAGTGTTTTCCAGAAATGTGTAAATCTGAATGTATGGATTTTGTCAAAATACCACAAGAAGAGAGACAGCCTGCAAACATTTTACTATTATCGTTTGCGTAAAGAAAACTCATAACAATGAAAAAATGCGTAGAGACTCAATCCAATGCGTAATGTTATTACGCATTGGATCGACTCTCTACACATTTTTTCATTGTTATGAGTTTTCTATATACGCATGTTTTATTCGTAAATGCGAACACTGTTGTAGTGAATTATCTTACCAATGTTTTTCTTAACAAAAGCGAATGTGTTTTGATTAGAATTGAATGAGTTTGATGGTTTTGGGGAAACTACTATGTGGTAATGAAGAATGGGAAATGGGCAATGAAATGAGCAGACAGCAGGTTATTTAAGATTAAATGTTACATCTTCACTGCAAATAAAACCATAAATGTGTCATAAATAATACAAACAAAACAAAATCATGTTTGTTTGTTTTGTTGTATGTGAGCCACGTCTAAGACACACAACAAAAGTACTGTTTCAGTCTGTAAATGTCACCTCAGATGCCACCAGAGAAAACCATTTCCACTCCAAAATTTCATTTTTCGCCTTGCGAGAGGGGGGACACCCCCCTCTCGCGCTCTCCCCCCTCCGTTCGCTATGCTCACTCGCCACTCAGTCGCTCGCTCCCTCGCAGTCCACCCGTCTACTTTCTTAAATTACCGGCTACTTTCAATGTAAGGACAACACTGACAAGTAAATGCCATAAATGTACATGATTTTACAAATATGTTTTTGTAAAGTGAATCAAAAATGTACATGTATTTACATATCTTTATTTAGTTTCTTGAATATAGTCTGTGTGCGATAGAACAGCATCTTGTTACTGGGTGTGAAAAACCAAGCAAACAAACATTGCACCGAAATTTGGTAAAAAAAAAATATATCTCGAAGAAGGAAAGTGAAAAAAAAAGTTGCCAGCATATGCCCTGTAGAAAAAAAAATAATTCATGGTGAAGCACGTGGGAAAAAAAATAATGGCTCTCCACCAATCTTCCAAGCCCCCCCCCCCCCCCCCAGGATATCAAATGGTCCACCCCTAAGCACTGGTCCACGCATCAAATCTTAGTTTAGAGAGATGACTATCATTAAATCAGCTATAGATTGGGGATTAGTAGCATCCATATGTTTGGAATACAGTGATGTGGGCTGTGAGGAAATACAAATCACCAGATGAGCTGAAACAAATACGTTGTCTTCCTACATCCTGATACATGCTATGATGAACACAAAATATATTTTTGTTCTTATATGCATAAGAACAGTAAATTTGCGTTTACAGTATGCTTAAGTTTACAGTATGCTGGTAGTTGTCACTTTTTATACATGTTCTATCTGTACGTGCAATGGGGGAGAGGAGAGATGGCTACACGATAAGGTGTACTTGAATCTGTCTTTCTCTCAGTATCTTTCAAGGTTCTTAAACAATACAACAGATTCTTGAATACGAAAACAACACCGAGGACAGAGACTTTGTCCCTTGATGTAAACAAATAATGTATTATTTATGAATTTTCAAGACATTCACAGAGGTTAAAATTCACCAAAATATAATTGAAGATGAGCTTTAAACTATTTCTTTACACCAAATATTTCCAGGCAATTAAAAGAAGACTTTTCTGAGGCTTTTACTGTAAGTGAGGTGTACACCATGTTTATGTGTTTATGATAAAACTTATCAAGAATTTAGACTGGTGTACCCATGCAGTCATTGATAACAAGCAACTCAATTCATTTGTAGGACAGCAAATATTTGACTTATTATCAATATTATAAACTATCACCTGAAATCTTATTACAAGCCCAAGTATTACAACATGACCCCCGTAACGAAAATACAGTGTTAGTAACGCAGCCATTCCAAGGTTCAATCTAGCTTTCTTTATCCCCAAGGCATTGTTTGTGTACACACACATAAGAACACA
Source organism: Ptychodera flava (assembly GCF_041260155.1). Classification (NCBI taxonomy): domain Eukaryota; kingdom Metazoa; phylum Hemichordata; class Enteropneusta; family Ptychoderidae; genus Ptychodera; species Ptychodera flava. Next base: position 32,992,637 of record NC_091944.1, on the reverse strand, counting down.
GCTCACATATGTTGATAAATTTACTCTCTCGATGTGAATGAAAGGTGAAAGGTAAAATTGACGGATATTTTTGCTGGTATGTGAGAAGGGTCAGACACACGGAAGGTTGTATCCATAAATTATATTATCAGGCACGCACTCCAAAAAAACCAGACTCTCAATGTACCTATCATTGTTATCTTCCTGTTCTTTACTCGTCTGGCATGACGTTTTGTCCACAGTCTACGGAAACAATACAATGATAACGTGACATGACTAAGAAGCAAGATCTCCATTGTACAGTCAACAGCAGAACACTAAGTCATGTTTGTACCTGAGGTTTGACAGAGCAAGCAAGATAAATAATCAGCATGTGATAATATTGACTTTACAAAGAGTTTTTTAAATTCTTTGGGGGGGTTAAGAAGATTGGCATTATACCATTTTGTACAAAAACTAAAAAAATGTGCATAAAACATCCCAGTTTGATGACAAAGTATACTTTAGTTGCTTAACAGCTGTTGTTAAAAAAATATTTACAAATCATATCAATATCATAGTTATAAATGCACCATTATATTTTATTCTCAAACAATGGAACTGAGTAAATGACTGTTAAATGTTGATTGGTCAGTACTCATGGCCTAAAGAAATTGGTTTCAAGGAAACAATAAAAAATCTGCCATGAATGCATTGCTGATCAATCGCAATGTAGGGTGTGCAGCGACTATTACAGAAAAAAGTATTATGTAAACATCATGACTCATGCAATAAAGTTAAATGAAATCACAAAAAGGATATCAAAGTTTCATTAAGTTTTGTAATATATACAACAAACATACAAAAATAAATTCAAGGATACTGCAACATATTGACTCAGTTAATGTATCTGGTTAAAATCAACGCATAATTCAATCATTCTGAATGGGACAAGATCTATTTTTATCTATTTCATTATACACATACAAGATATTTGTCCTTGCATTTTGTTTTTAGCTGAATAAATATGAAACTACGAAGCTTGCATATTTTTTTTCACCTAAATTTAAGATTAAATTTGTGGAAAGGTCAGACGGGATTCTCAGCACGTAAGACTGTCAGACTTTTTCCTCTCAATTAAGGTGTTTTTTCAGCATAACTACATCAGGCCACTTGAAAGTGTATCGCGGCAAGATGAAACGTTCTATTTTCGACAACTAGAAGTTATTTATAGAAAGCGTATTCTTTAAATGGAGACACAGCATGAGTTCCGCGTGTGCAACTTTTACTCTTTCGTTTGAGTGTCATGACACAGTGCAGACGGTAAACAGCTGAAATACACTACAGAATTCAGCCTCAAAAAACATGACAGAATGTACGGGATTTGTTCATTTTGGTCACTTTGCTCATTTTGACAGAAATGTACGGGATTTTGTCTTTTTACAGTTTGCTTCATATCTATTTTCCTTGAATTACATTTAAAATAATTACCCAACAATTACTGTAATGAAAATACACTGTACACAAAGTCTGTGATGAGAATTCAAGTATTTACTGTCATCAGTCATTGTGAACCTCATTTTGTAACAGGCCTTGCTATTGAAATTAACTGTCAGAGTCACTCTAAAGCTCCCAAATAATATGTATGTCTTCTCAGAATTATACTTTAAATTTTTTACCCAATGTATAAATATTGTGACTATCTCTTTCAATTACACAATTATAGTAAATTATAAAAGTTTGCAAGCATTTTTTAATTTTTCATGTTCACTAATATGAATGATAATTAAACAATTTTGGAAAAACTCTGATATTGAGAATTATAAACAGCACTCCAAGTATTTCATAATTCAAATCTGCTTTCCATTAATTAACTTGAAAGTAATTGCTGGAAATAACACATGGTCTGATTACCTACTTTAACCCCTTTCACTACCGTGGTTTGGCCCAAAACCATTGTTATCAAAGGTAATTGTGGACTTGTTCACAGGGAATAGGGGGTGAACAGGTTAAAGTAGAAGTATATTATAAACATTGTGGTAGTTTATTGTCCTGTGTATTGTGACAAGAGCAATCTAACCCTTTGACCCCTGGCTGACCTTTGATTCAGGGGTCATTGTATAAAACCTAAGCCAACTCACCAGAATACTGATTATGTCTATAAATCTGGAGTAATTTTCTGTTTTAATAATTTTAATAACAATTTAAATTGCTCTAATGATCATATCTTTAATACTTCTTATCTACGGTTACTTCTTCGAAAAATGTAAGATCAGCCAACAAACTGAATTGTCAGTACACCAATGTCATTATCATTTATAGACAAACTTTTTTGCTGTGGTCAATTTAATACCATGTATCATACATTACCAGTTCTGTAGCATATCTTAGGTAAAACTGTTCAATAAACTTTCTACACACAAATATGATGCAATACAACCATAAAGTCAGACCATAAAAAAAACCTGAAATGGTTCTCCTCACAATGAGCTCATGATGTCATACGGGGGCGGAAGTCCTGTAACTTGTTGAAAGTCACATAAAAAAACTTGATAATAAAAGCTGAAGACAGCAAACAGATTCTGCTCGCTTTATCCCACAAAATTACACTGGTCTCATCATATGATCGACAACGACTCAGACAGACTTAGACGTAAATATGCGGTAGTATATTGCAAGCAAAATCAACCGACCAAAGTCCTCCTGACAAATGTACGATTACAAGACTAACTCTCAATAAAATTCAATCAATATCATGTGCTGTCTCATCATTGTGTTTGAATGTAAAGTTACAGACATCTTTTCGTATGGCATAACTCATAGGACTTATACAGATAAATGCTCGCAATGTTAAAAGTGATGAGATTCTTCTCATTTTCTAAGAGATCAATAAAATGCAATAAATCCAATTTCCCTGGAAAAAAAACACTAAATACAGCAAGCATTCTGTCAACAGACGACTTCAAGAGACTTAATTGTGAAAGAAAATAATTAACTGCCATTTCAGAGTTGCTAGGGACAAGATTACGTGATATACGGAATTCATATGTTCTTGTGATTACGGTGAATCAATTCTAGTTGACAACAGTAATATCTAATGCTAGTTTCTTTGTGTCTAGTTCATTATTTTTATAGCCAGGGATTGGACATCACCCTATTTCATATTCATGTCGTGTAGGTTCTTATTACTTTTCTTTGGATGGTGACGTGTTTTTTTAAACAAAATACTGAAGCATGATAGCGCTGATTGCAACCCTAGGCTTGTTACTAAATATAGAAACACGTTTACGACATTAGCTCTACTGACAGTATGTTCAACAAATTTTTTCCATTTTATATGTTTACATTCACTTCTAGCAATGTATGTTCCAAGCCCTTGACATTAACAGATTTTTTCAATAGTTTGTACCCAAAACACTGCTACTAATAAGTACCGTTCTTCTTTTATTTTTACTCATAGTTTCCAAAACCCTTGTAAAAATTTCGAGCAATATTTGTTTTCACAAATAGATGACAAACCTATGATATATTTAGGAATCACTAGTGCTAATAGTGTAATATGACGATAGGAAACACCATATTCGTCCGGCACATTTGCGAAAAAGGAATTGTACTTAGCCTATTACATCCATTTGAGGTTTTTGGTGGTGGTGGTGAGGGGGGCTGTTTGCAGGGTGTTTTGTTTGTTTTGTGTTTACAACACGAAGGGAAAAGTCTATCAATGTCAATATGGTACATCACTCAACCTGTCTGCAACACAACTAATACCAATAGTACAGCTTCATCACTCAACCTGTCTGCAACACAACTAATACCAATAGTACAGCTTCTATGTTTAGAATCCTACAAACATCGCAAACACTATGTATCTGATACATTCAGCAGCCCTGGGCGGCTTTATTAAAATTGTTCAAAAATTATTCAATTTCAGATAGAATGTACTACCTCATGACCGTCCTCAATTTTGAAACCTGAGGTGAACTGAAGTTTTCACTTTTTTAATTTGCTTTTGTGAAAGATTTAAAAATTCGATTTTGCCCACAGAGTAAAACATAGAGTATAAGAGCCATTTTGCATTAAATATTTGTAATTGTAGATATTTGTTTCGCTAATTAATCCTAGTCTCCGGTGACCTCTGATTTTCTTCTGGATTATGACAGAGTGTTTTCAAGTTGAGCAGATGTTTCAAACTTTCCATTGCAAGGCATGAAATACATAAATAAAACCTGCAACGCCACTGTACACATTATACACATACCATGATGACATTTCCTCTCATTGGTTCGACAGACATACAGAATTCTTAGAATTCACTATGGTGGTACAATTTCAACAAATCCAATCAACTGTTTTTGTCTGCAGACGTCCTTCCCTCAGGTTTCCAAGGCCTCTCCGTCCCCTTCAAGTCATTTGTCCCAGAAGGGCAAAAACACGGCTTCAATCCGGACACAGTGTAATGTCACTGAGATGATCTGGCCATGCGGAATGTTTGGCTTCAATGTCTGTTATCCACCATAGTGAAAAGAATCAACAATGAGTGCGGGCAGTGTGACAATGCCTGCGGGCAAAACAAGCATCGAACACAAGATATACTTCACCATGACAAGTATACACATATACCAGTTGATAAATTTTCTATAAACTTTCAAGTTATTCAACTGTAAAAATGTTACCTGATGACAATATTTGAAGGTTCCTGTACAGCACAATCACACCTTGTAACGTCTGATCCACCGTTCCGAGCAACAATTCTGTTAAATCTAACAGTGTCTGCTCAGTGAAGCTGGTCTGCGTTCACAAAGGCCAGAGGGAATAATGGTCTAGTTTCACATGAAATACGATAGGGCTATTCTACTCACAGGTAGCTAATTTATCTATGGCCAGTCGAAGACCAAAATAAACTGAACAGAGAAGAGCTCCACTGACTGTGGACCACTCCATTTTACCAGAGGTGGTGAAGGGATTCAAAGTGCATGTGCTGTTCTCAAAGTTAGCTACATCATACCTGGGCCTCAGTATAATTATTTAAACAATCTTATATTAACTTCATGATGTATGTATCTCGTGCAGACTGTGTTTGGGGTCACTGAATGATTGCACTCAGTGAAATTAATTCTGAACTCTTCCGCAAAATGCACCCTAATGGATTGGCAAATACAAATATATTTACACCAGTCAGGGCAAACGTCATAATATGCTTTCCAAACAATGACTAAGTCAGTAAGCGGAGACACGGTGGGTTATTATCAAATTCAAACCAAATCATTGTGGGATTTATGCACTGTCCCCATCACAGGTTGGTTCATTAACAACTTTACGAAGAGTTTTGGAAAAAAAAATTCCTTCAAATATTCTTGTGATTTAAAACTTTTCAAGAATATTGGAGTTGTCTTTTGCTCCCATCCAGCCTATATTGATTTGGCTTCCCGATAAAACAATTGGGAATAACCAGCACTTTGAGGTGAAAGCTGTGGCATTCAATCGAACTGTGATATGATATCTATTCCACAGTCTGTTAAGTTTTATGATTACAAAGTGTAGCAATAAGTCAGATAAAGTATCACCATTGGAAAAAAATAACCGATAGCAGCAATTTATAGTCTAGCAATTTAAGATGTAATTTCATGCATGTTTGATTTGGAGAAGCGTTATACTGAAAACAACATTCCTGCCCCGTCTGTGTAGCAAATGACAAAACGTATTAAAAATGGGAAGCTCAAGTACTTGGTGAAGCCACAAGAAAGCTCAGCTCTTACAATGTCAATGCCACTAAACACATTTAAGTGATTAGAAGACAGCTTCACAGGCCAGAACCATTGCTGCTTCTTTGCAGGGCCACATCCAAGGGACATCCCATATGCCTTAAATTTTCACTAGGTGTGAGCACTCAAGCTTATCTGAAACCTTGGCATTATCAAAAGCCACTCGGAGAATATGCTCTCAACTGAGAGAGACATCGTTTCTGCTGGTGGCGTTAAGGAGACCCAGAGATCTTCAGGAGTAACCCCGGACTGACAATCAACAGTCAGAAATCAAAGACGCGGCTCAAGACGTGGGTTGAATGAAAGACGGCGGATTATTGGTTTCTGACTTCATGGGAGCGGTGCTTGCTATGGACCCTTTCACTCAGTGTTTTAGAGGCCGCGAGGGTGAAGTAAAGGTGAAATTTCTCTCTCTCTCTCTCTCTCTCTTCTCTCTCCTCTCTCTCTCTTCTCTCTCTCTCTCTCTCTCTCTCTCAAATATTTCGAGAGATAAGGAGCTAGACCACAGATGGATCACGTTGAACTGAACCCAGTAGCAGCCTAGCCTGCTTGCATTTCTCCCGCCAACAAACTGACAAGTCTGGTGCAGCGACGATTCGAATTTCTACGAATTCATTGGAAAAATTAAAAGACTTTGGTCCGTCTATCAGAAAATGTACTTATACAGAACAAACATTTGGGAACTTAGTAGAAATATATTTATGAAGGAAATTTCAACATTTGAATATACTTATTTACAAAGATGAGCAAAGTTGTTGCAATATATACTTGCCTGCGAATAGACGTACCTCAACTTCGATGGATATCACCAAACGGAAGACAGATCCGATGTCCGTAAGGTGTAAATCACTCCCTGGCCTGAACACAGTTAAATCTCCAACACCGTGAAACTGATAACGGGATCCTTATCTGTCAAATAGTTATCATCTTTTCCACCCGATCGCACGGCAGTGTCAAAACTTGAAGAATATTTCTCACAGGTTTACTACAGCAAATATGCGATAAGGATAACAAGCTAGCTTTCTCCGTACGCGTGTTGTATAGGTTCTCTTCTTATTCTACTCAGCCAGCTCTCATGGTGATTACTGCATGTTGTACAGCGTCTGCTGGTCGTCGCTCCGAGACATGCTACTGTCATACGGGTGCGTGGCTTTTTTTGAGGGACTAGCAATAAAGGTTCTAGTCGTAGTCAAATCACATTGCAAGCACAGTGAATAAGCTCACATACACAAGCAAAAAAGCAAATCAGTGAGGAAACTCTGTGAAGTTCAGTGGTGTGGGAATATCATGGCAGCATTGTTAATCCCAGGGCGTGTACGATGTCGAACTTCCACCCTTACCTTAATAAAAATGGAACGGGCAACAATTACGGTGACTGACAGCTGATAAACATCCAAGATGTCTGCGCCCTTGCAACTGAGCGTGTCAGGTAAACATCATAGTTTTTATCGCACAGAGTTCGATTCCGTGAATCAGAGAGGTACTTGTGATAACAGTCTCCCTTTAGTTACTAAACGGCTGCACCAATGCACGTGAAAGTCGCTTTAATTGAAGGTATTCTGCAATCCTATTGTTGCAGATCATGCTGCAATCGACAAGCTTTGTAATTGTAAATGTAATACCGAGGTATTACTACTACTACCTCTGTGGTAATCCATGCCCATGTCCTTGCGTTGAACTCGTGGTACTCCGAATATACCGGTGTAATGAGAAACCATAGTTGCAAGTTGTCGCGGTCAAAGATGTTCTTGCACGTAAGGAGATCCAAACCCGAGGCAGAAATCTCCAATTTCTCGGGAAATAATGTGACCTGAAATGACCTATATAAGTCCATGGAGGTAGGAAGAGACTCTTCCTACCTCCATGATAATACGGACTGTGGGTGATCATAAAGTGAAACAGGAACTTCAGGTCTCTAGATCCTTCTGTCAGCTATTTCATTTCCTTTATTTCAAAGTCATAGTTCATACATAAACAGTAGTAGCTACAATAATGTTAGCCCGATAGACCGTTACAGTCTACAGTTATCGCATCTTTGCTGCGAATCCGTAGCCTTTGCCACTCGGGTAGCTTGGTCATTGGAGTGGCTAGAACATGTCAAGGAGTGGCAGGGCTCGTTTTTTGCAGCAAATCTCATCTGAGACAGTATCGTATGTAGAAGTTAGACGAGCGTAAAGTTGGCTTCATTATCCTACTCCTCAGCTTCAGAGGGCTCAGGCAGAAATGACTCTGAGTACGACACTACTGTGTCAGTTTCATCATGGCTGTACAAAAATAGGTCTATTTGGTACATCCATGGTTTCATTGGTGTAAAATCCGACTATTCCCGACTGAAACACTGCGGCCTCTGTCTTCTACAACATATGGTAACTTCTGACATCTAATGTCTATTTATGGCAATGTGGTACAACATAACAATCCAATTACATTGCGTATGCAGGTCGTAGGTCACATTTATCAGAGTATATGATTTCTTACGTCTTCTGTATAATTAGCACCTTTGTATCCAATTGAATGAGGGCAAATTTAACACATTTCGGACGTTCAACACTTCCTAATGCATGAGATACCAAGACAACAAACACTGCCACTGGATTATGGATCAGAAATTACAAGAACTACTGGAAAAGACGTCTTTTTGAGATATTCTACTGATGAAAATTACTTGCTGACCAATTTTACAATTCAAAAGAAAGTTCCGATAGTGTGCACTTTAATTTTTAAAAGTTTAGGGCGACTTTTACCATTTATATCTCATCAGGTTGAGTCACTTTCATACTTTGGCACCGTTCAGATCTGATGCTGATGTGACACTGAGTGGCATAATTTTCAGTGTCTGCTTGAAAGGCAAAGGTGATCCCAGTTCTGAAGATGAGAATGACACTAAATTTACATTCATAGAAGCAAGTCTTGCTACTACTGTCTATGGTTCAAAAATCCCCTCATCCTTGTGCCTTCTCATCTCAAAGTGCTTGCTCCTTCATCTCAATTTTGCTGTAAGTGATCTATCAAAAATCACAATTATTCGTACAACTTTTAGCGAAATCAGAAGACCATGTACCACGACAGGGTCAAAAAATCATCATAGGCCTCTAGAACACCTTGGGCATTTTACTAGTAATATAGTAGTATAGGTCCACAGTGTCTGGACCAAGCAGAGTCAAATTGGACCAAAAGCAACCCATTATAACACTATGGAGCTACTCCATGCCCGCATATAAGTTCAGTGTGTACAAATTGTACATGCTCAAATTTACTTTCTTTTCCAGACTGTTACTTTGTCATAAATTTTGTAATTCTCTTTTACCTTGATCAACTTAGCTGCATGTTTAGCCTACCATGGAGGTGTATTTGTGAGAGCTTCAACCTCCATGGCCATACCGCTCCCTTTGGTTGTGTTGTATTGCAGAATAGGACACACAGCCACAGGGAATGGTAAGAGCATAGTAAGCTGAACAGCATAAGTATCACTGAATCTAGGTAACCAAAAAACTGTAATATTTCACCAACCTGGTAAGCTACTTACTAACTTGTAGATACTGTCAAATTAATGAGTTGCTACTATACTGGTAAGCCAACTGATTTTCCAGTATCTTTATACATGGTGTATAAAGTACAGTTTCTTGTTCAAATTCGCCAAAACATATCAAAGTGCCAACCCTAGTATTCCACATATCAACACAGCCTCTGTGTATGTGATGTCCTATCTCAGTGTAGGACATGATTGCACACATTGTGAACAGTGCAGAGAAAATAAGAAAGTGGGACTTGTGAAACAACAATAATGAAAGACAATAAAACTTTATATCTGTTTTCAGAAAGGTAATATTATTCAATCAGGATGTTATTATACAAAGAAGCTACCACAGAAACTTTTAGACCGTTGCCAGAGACTAGTGAGCTACCTATGCTGATAAGCCAATGGACTAATACCCTTCACAACAGGCTGTTGTAAAATTGCTTGTAAAATCCCTTGATTTGATATTGAGCTCCTGGCATTGAAATGAAGTTAAACTGAAACCTGTATATTGGCTTTTAAAATTGCTATGATCTCCTTTCTGACAGCAGTTTCACTTTTTTTTTTTGTTGCAGTCCATTTTTTGTCAACCAAAATGATGAAGACAGTTGTGAAGCAACTACTGTTTCAAAGTCATGGACACAAGCTGCAATCAATGGCAATCGCTGTCTGTCCATGGGAATTAGTAAGGTTAAGGACTAAACAACAGACAGTAATGAGTGTCAGACACTTGTCTACAATTCATGCTGCAGTGTTTCATGGTAACATTCAGTCAAAGACAGTCTACCATCATAAATGTCACTTTTCAAACTCTCTAAACTGCCTGTTTACTAAACAACAGTTTCTTCTCAACCCCAGTGACCGTGATTTCCTCCAGTCAATCGGCGTCAATTTACACAAGGTACCGTCTATTTCGGTCAATGAGAGCGCTTTATCAAGTGTCAAAAAACTGGTTCAGTTCTTGCAAGACAATGAAATACCTGACCATGACATTGCGGCTGTCATTCAAAATATCCACGCATTGCTTTTGTCCGGCCACTGGAGCTCCAGGACAGATTTCAAATGCTTTACGATGTAGGTATGCACACGGACGATGTGAACAAGCTCTTCATAAGGGCACCATCAGTCTTTTCTAGATTCAAGACAAGTACTCACTTTCAAGATTTCATAGAGTTCCTTCAAGAAGCGGGCCTTCCCAACATGCACATCATGCGTATCATTCAGAGAAGTCCATTGCTCCTGAATAGAGTGAAACACATCCAGGGGATTGTTCAGCACTTTAGAGACCTTTTCCAGAAACACGGATGCGAAGAGGAATTCCCACAAAGAATCAAATACCTGCTTGTCCAGGATCCTTTGATATTTATTCAGTCACTGCAGGTTATCCAGGAAAAGTTGGATTTCCTCTCCGTTTAGGTATCCATGGCAAGGACCAGATTCGGGTCATTTGCAACTGTCCCAACGCTCTGCGCACCAGCAATGATTATAAACTGAAAGTAATGGATTTCATCAAGCACAACTCAACCTCAGCCAACAAGAGTTAATCAACTTGATCATCTTTTACCCACAACTACTGTACTTTTCCACTGAAAAGCTTGAAAAGAACATCAGCTTTCTGTACAGTGAAGGTTTCACTGCCAAAGACATCATCGGCAAACCAGCCGTGCTCACTCGGAGCCCTCAACTTTTGCAAAAGAGGTGCAGAGAACTGAAAGAAGTCAAATTCGATTTTAGTAGTCTTCATGTCTTTTGGTGAAACCTGAGAAATACCAAGCAAGATTGGAGAGACTGAGAGACGTTGAACAGAAGGCATCAAGCCAAGATGTGGAAAATACCTAAATCATTTTCATTGAAGTACTATTGAAGTCATATTCCTTATAAATAAAAAGGAAATGTTGAAGTTATAATAATATGAGATCGTGCAGTGAGTGTTTTTGTGAGTTTGTGGTTGAGTTAGGTGAAATGAAAAGATGTGCAACCCCTACTCATCTATTGAAAACCTGCTGACTTGAACAATTTCAGACCTTGTCAGAAGTACCACATGACTTTTTTCTTAAGAGAGCATCAGTCAAGAAGAATGTTGGTGGAAACATTGTTTTTATATCACTGTAGTGTTTTTAAGCAAGTAAAATCAACGTCAGTAGCCAACAACCAACGCCCCCCCCCCCTCCCCATAAAAACAAAGTAAATTGTACTTTGGCATATGGTGGCACACTTAGCCAATGCATCCTCTGCTGGTTGAGATTCAGCATAACTTGAACCTTTCACCGCCAGAGTTTGGCCAAAATTATTTTTTGATCGACATCATGGATTCTTTACATGGAATTCAGGGTGATTACGTTGTGCTTTATCTTACTCTGGGTAGGTTGCAATGAACATTTTTTCTTCAGTGACTTTTGTTCCATGTCTTTCCTCAACATTACAAAGTCACTGAACAGTTGAAATGTGACAATCACAGAAATTTCTGTACCTTGAGAGAAATTACAACTTACCTTCTGCATTCACACTTTTTCATTTCACATTCTACTTCGATGAAGAGAAAATTTAAACACCAGTAACAGAGGTGTGATTGGAGATTCAATTATTGTCTGATAGTATCCAAATATTACTGTATCCGACTTGCATGCATCATAAGATACCAAAACAAATTTCTTTGTGTGCATATGAATATACAGTAGTTTCTCTACACAGAGAACTAGACTGGAGATCTCCTTTGACAGAAGCTGACCCATGAGATGCAATCAATCTTATACACTAAAAAAAATGACATTACAGAAGTGTTCTTTTTGAGATCAGTTTATTTTTTGTATATATAATTTACAAAGTCACAAGTATAGCAGTGAACTCCTAGATTCAATCTGTGAATGCATCATTCACTTTTGAATTACAGACTTCAAATTTTCTATATTCCTTTTTATCCACTATACTCGATTCCCCCTTTTGTCTGCCTTCATTGGCTTAAATGATACACACAAAGATACACTCTTCCAATGGTCATAAACATTTATTTTTGACACTTGGCTACTGTATCATTATCTTTGAATCATCAATGTGACCACAGTGCAACATAATGACATTCTTTTAAAAAAATCAAAAGGCCGTGAAAAATAAAACTGCACTCAAGTAGGTTTTCTTTCAAAGATCCATCCTTTGCCCCCTCAGTGTAAATGTTGAAATGTCCATAACATAGTTACTAATATCTAAGGTAATTGTTCAATATTTAATCTTGATACATGAAACACTTATGAGTGAACCGTTACTAGTTACAATGCATTAGCAAGGACACTGTACAAGAGTGTAAACACACAATAGTGTTGTACTGAAAATCTACCATGCACGTAAAGGCCAAATGATACAGTTTGACATCAAAAATGGACAAGCAGTTTTGTACAGTGACAGTGTTCTAGGTATTTATGCGACTGTTCAAAGCATACTGATTTACTAACTGAAAGATTCTGAACCTACAGTACATGTTAGGAGAAATTTGAATTCTACCTACGGGAATCATGAAATTTTGATAAATTGTGAAAATAGATACTGTTTGACCCAAATTCTATTGACCACTGCAAATAGAAAATATGTACTGGTACCTGGTAGGTTTATTAAATGTAACAATCTATTGTAGGACATTGTCCTAGGTTTGCGTGCCGCAATATCTATATTAATTGCACCATCAACATACAATGTTCAACTAGCAACTGAAAAACAGAATGAGATTTTTACCTTTACATGCAGTGGTGGATGTCAAGTTTAATGTGCTGTGTTGGAATATGCTTTTGAAAAATGAACTTCCTCAGTTAAACATGTAGTACAATTCTGCCTTGTGATGGACTTTACTATAGTCATCAACCATGCTTGATTAATAAATTGTACACATTGGTTGGACAAGTAACATCATAGATGTTTTGCAATCTATGCTAGCCTATGAACCATTACCATGCAGATCAATCACTGGTAAATGCTACTGCAGGAAATTTCTCTGTAGCGATAAACTGACCACAATATTGGCTACAACTACTGGGTAATGCAAGTTCTAATGTCTAAGGAGTTACACTATGTCCTTTAAACTGATGGAGTTTAAAATGAACATTTAATGGTTAAAAGCCATTATCTTTTGAATCTTCAGCATGTGAATGCCAGCATCAAGATACTGTCATAAAGATGAACACGACGTATTCATTGTTGCAACACAATACTACAACAACATTGACTTGTAAAATACATAAAACTTTGCTGGAATTTCTGTCAACAAACGCGCGAATATAATTTTATTTTTAGCTTATCATAACTGTTATGCACTTATGTTTGCCATAGCAATAAGGAGAAAATTTTATCTGGTAACATACAAAACATGACAAATGAAATTAATCCTTTTACTGACTGACATATTGAGAAAAATCTCCTTTTAGTATCTCCAAAAATACAAGAAATTCAATTTCAAAACAGTCACCAATAGTTTGTATATTTTCAATAGTTCAAAATTACACACTGATATTTAAAATATTGATGGCCATTTAGTAAGACTTCTCAAATCAAATGTATCTTTTTGAAGAGTAGAGTGATCTGTAAGTTCATTTAAAAGTAAGTATCATTTCAACTAAATCCAGTCTGATTAATGTGTATGGTAACCACGTCAGAACAAAGAATTAAGAGGTTTAGTTTCAAATCTCATGTAATGTCATATGGGTCAAATATGCACCTTCCCTATGTGGAATATAAAATTAATGCATTTTGCCACAGCTAGCAGTTTCTTAAATATGACAAAAAAGCTCAGACACAAGTTACCACAGATTAAGGTTCGATGTTAACACTTTATTAATTTCTTTCCTCTCTCTGCTGATGTGTGAGACGTTGTGGTTCTTTAATTGAAATCTCTTCCACTCAAGACGATAGGTGCAATCAGTGTCCATATGTAGAGGATTAAACAGACCCAGGATGAGGAGATCTTCACCCACACGGCAGGCCAGCTGGCGTTGTATATGTAGACAGTGCTGGATCTCGGACTGAAAAGAGAAAAAAAACAATTCCATTGGTTTGAAGTACAGCCATGACAAAGACAACAGAAGTCTAGCAATATGTACCAAAGACAATCTGGCACGAACTGTTGGCCAATAATTTAAAAAGCAAACTCTGTGCTACCCAAAGCAGTGGTTACCCCCCCTTTCCCTTTACCTGTCAGACTTTGGTATGGCGCTACTGTTAGCAATTGTATGAGTGGACTTATACACTGGAAAATGGGGATGGAACAGTGAGTAATGAGCTTCAGACCAGAAGTGTGAGTGTACTTACTTGTACCAGCTAGTCAGGGTCATCATGATGTAGAGAGATGCAAGAAAAACATGAAATGGAAGAATGAATAGCTGTATGCCACGGCATCTTCCTCATCATCATAGACTTGCTGGCCTTTAGATTCTTCATCATCAGTGGGAGCGGATGCTGTTAGAGCAACAAAAAGGTCAAATGAGGATTAACCTTTCAACCTGTGGAGTGATTGTGAACTGAACAAATTTCCTGTGATATGACCATTCAACACTGATCAGGATATGACAGAAATTCTTGCAAATCATAGATTGTTTCACAAGCTGTCCTACTTAATCCAAAGAATCAAATCAATGAGAATGTTTCTTGTTGGGAAATTCGTATGTTATAGGATATCAATAATAATACACAGTAGTGAGAACATTTGGGTGTATAAGAGTGACAGCCTATAGAGGAGTGTAGACATGATAGGCATACACTGCATTGCAAAGTGTGTGCAAACCAGCTGATATGAATATAAACAATCTGTCTAAACTGCCAAATTCTAGCATTTTCAGAACTGCACGTCGACACATATTATTTCAACATGCTTGGTAAGTAAAAATTTTCAAATAAACATTTTGTAAGAATTAGTGAACTGCTCTCTGATGGAACTCATAGGTTCTGTGTGAAGCAATATTATGACCTTAATGAGTCATCTCTCAAATCTCTCTTCTCCATGAGTATTTGTTAGGTGTATTTCTTTCCAGTGAGAATGACATGAAGCACTTGATACATGTATTTTTTAGAATTGGCAAAGGAAAAGACATTTTGGAATTTAAGTTCTATGTCAATGTTTTTCACTTCAAAGTCTGTGTATAGTACCCTTACCTTTGGTTTTTCATCGATCAGTACCTTCTGTGCAGGAAGTTGGATTTCCAGCAAAAAAAAGCACAAAAGGACTAGTTAGTCAATTTGCAGACTACCTGAAAAACCATTTTAATCTAACATGTACACATCCTGTTCAAAACAAAAAGCTGCTAATCCAAAGTTGTAAAAGTTAAGAAGAATTTGAGAAATATTTTTATGAAATTTGTTGTTCATGTGAGATACTCACAAAATTCTGAAACGATAACTGGGACAGACTTTACAAAACACCCGACTTTAATTCTTGTACATGTTCCTTCTATTATTGTTATCATTGGAGAAATCAGACCAATGCACAAAGGACAGTGTGCATAGAATACTTTGTTTTAATCACACATTAATTTACACTTCTGATCAACCATCTGATGCAATGGTGGGCTTCACACAATGATAACAATGATGGGAAGAAATTTTGTCCGAGGGCAGAAAAAAGAGTCTGTGTAAAAAGTGATTAGTCTACACTGAAGTATTCATCTCTCATTGCATACAGGTACAACCACCTTTAGAGAACAATTCAGTAAGTCACAAAATCAACAATTGATGGGATAAATCCAATTGCTGCTATAATTTCCAGTGTTCTCAAATGAATGGTAGGACCTATATGCAAGAGGATAGGAAGGAAAGTGAACAATGACACAACTCTTTATACCAGAATTCACACGATGTGACTACACTGATGAACTGAACTGAATCCAACTCACAAAGAATTGCTTAGAACTGTGAATTTGATCAACGTAATATAAGTGTAGCAGTATGATGATCCACATACATATAGCTAGATTTTGGCATTATGTCCAAACTAAGTGTGATATTTTCAAGATCATGTGAAATTTTCATGCTGCACAGCTGTCTTTTACTGCACATGAGAGCCCTTTTCAGTCTGCTCAGTTGCTGATATTGCCAGTC
Source organism: Ptychodera flava (assembly GCF_041260155.1). NCBI lineage: Eukaryota > Metazoa > Hemichordata > Enteropneusta > Ptychoderidae > Ptychodera > Ptychodera flava. The sequence continues at coordinate 32,976,329 of NC_091944.1, read as the reverse complement.
TCTGACACTATCTTTCACGTCTTTGGAAGGCATTCAGTTCGAACAGTGTAGTGTATGTACAGCAAGCATTGCATGATAAAAATAACACACAAACTAAACTAATCAAGCATGCAGAGGTGAAGGACACACACAACGTGAACACAAGACCAGAGTGCATTACATCTTCAGAGATTAGGATGATACTGGCTACAGACCACAACCCCCATTCTTCCAATGTGCACAGAGATACCCCCTGCTACTTTTCCTTCAATTTCACACTCCTTGAAGCAAACCTCATGAAGTAAGCCAACTGTTGGACCATCTTACACATTCTATTGCCATTTCTACTTCCCTGTCACCACTTCCTCATGGCTGAATTTTGAGTGTTTATTTTTTGCTCCAGGTTGAACCATTCAAATATGCAATTTAACCAAATCAGGAACAAAGCGTTGAAATGATAGTTATTTCAAGAAGACAAAATTTGCTGTTTGTCAAACCATCCCACATAAAGAAACTAAACAAACAAATGAGTAAGTATAATGCAGTTTCTGCAATGTTCACCCGTCTGAATTGACCTTTTGACCTTTATTTCCCAGTTCAGAGGTCAAGCCACCATAATAAAACAATGCAAAGCAGACTAAATTGTCCCAAACAGCATGAACAAACACCGCCTTTATTTTCAGTCTGCATAAACTGACAGATACAGTGGCTTCCCTCATGAGGTGATGCATTGATCTATGAGACAGCAAATTACAACTTTGTGTCCAGGCATTCACCCTTACCTCCTCTGAAGTAAGTGAAGTCAACTGCAGAATGGGAGAGTACACATCATAGGCAGAAACAGAGATTCGAAGTGAGTGATGGGTTAGGGGCACTAGCATGCTAAAATGCAGTATTTATGTAAAAACAATTTAAATGCCAGTATCAGTCCATGCTTTAACTGCCTGGATATTTTTAAGGTAGTATGCACCTCGAAAGTGAAAGACTTAAACTTTTGCTCTAACTTTCCTCAAGGAATCTTTCAATCATTCTCTTTCAAAATCAAGAATAAAAATAGGGGGTCACCTTGCAAATTTTGGTACTAGAGAAACAAATTACTCAAGATTTACCGATATTAGAAATTCAAAATGGCCGCCATCCCTGTGTTAACTCTATGGAGAAAAATAAAAATTTTCGAATTTCGAAAAACTAAGCCGGTGAAAAGTTTTCTTTCACCAAGAGCTTTAAAATGAACCCCCACATGTTGTATACCAGAAGAGAATTGTAAAAGTTTGAGAGCCCGAATGTCTGTCCCCGAGTGCGTTTCTACCTTAAGCAGGCTGCAAACAGTATCAGGTTATGACATTGTGGAATAATTGGAGGCATTTATTACAAAACAGCTGGAGAATATACATTATTTCTGGAAAATGACAACAACTGGAATGAATGCTGTAGATTGAAAGATGACAATGAATTCACAAGCTATCCTGAAATCTTGTCACAAAACATCACGGCACAACTGTTTCCACAAATGATGGCTCAACAATGATTGCATAATATTAATTGGACGACTTTTTTACACATATTTTGCATTGATTATTCAAGATGTCTAAATTATTACAGGGCAAAAACTAGCACTTCCATTATCATAAACTTTTGAATAATCTTGGTGATTACAAGCACTCTGAAGATGCCAAGGAAATGAACTTACATTCAGGGTGACAAAGACACTGATTAATTTACTGAGCTGTTAGAGTAGTGAGTCAGCTATGTGACCAAAAATAAAATTTGCAAACAAGCAGGAACAAAGTGCAACAATGCTGGTCAAGCAAGGCATGGTACACAGATGACATAGCACACAGATCAACAGTAAACATATATAAACCTGTACATAATAGCGATAGACAAATGCATACTACCCTCATTGGATCCTGTCAATTTGCTCATGTTGTCATTGTTAGCAGTACGGATACTGAAAGAAATCAGAAGAGGGTTAAGGTCAATGACATCGTATTCAGAGCAGTGACATCTAATAGCAAGAGCAGGTTTTTTTTATTCTACATATCCATTATGTATGATTTTGCATGGATACCAGGGTACGTTATTGAACAAACACTGATCTTTCTTCAGCAAACATAGCATAGCCCTACATAAGTCATTCCCCTACTAACCAACAACTCTATACTGAAATAACACCCTTGCTTTTTTCAACAGTCTTAATGCACATTGACTCATTCACAAAATAGATGAGAGCTTTGCCGAGTTGGCATCATTATACACAATTTACCATCCTTTTTTTTCCTTTTATGTTGCTAACTGTACAAACAGAATGTTTGCTTTCAGTGGATAGTAAAATCCCAGTGTCCTTTGATTTGTTTCAGTCTGTGAAGCTGAGCAAACTTAGGGTTACCACACATCAGGGGCTATATTAGCCAAACAGTCTACAGCAAAAAGAAGGCATATTTTTAGTTCAAAACTATTGATCTCTTTCAATTCTCTGCTTGGCCTGGAGACTGTTACAGCCTTCTGGGCAACCAAAGAAGTATCTTTTTTTTTACCTTGCATAGAGGACGCAAAGGATGAAGAGGGCAAGTCCAATGATAGATTCAGCATCCATGGAGGCAATATTGCCAGCAGTGCCAGGAGCAGGGGTGGTTACAGATGTGATGTTCTTTTGATCTGGATGTAGGATATCCATTATGCTTGGGTTACAGGCTGTGATAGACAAGATACAGTATTTCAGTGAATTATTGTACCGTGGGTTATACAGTTGTGGACCAGGCTTCCTTTGTCACCCCTACACTTGATATCAGTTTAATTGGGACACATCTCAGACAGCAATCTCATAAAGACCAACCCTGGAATGGTTGAGAGTCGAGTCTGCCTTTGGGTTTTCGGGTTGGCATCAACTAAAACAAATAAGCCACTGGAATAAGCTGAAGGCTGGAAGTAGTCTTAGGGAAATCTTTCCCAATTGTTGCACATAGCATTCTTCAAGTCATGAAAGAGTGTGTACTGGTTTTCAATGATCACAGTAGAGTGCATGATATAGTTGAGAGATAAATTTTGGTAAGTGGGTCTAGCATGAAGCTCTCAGGGCTATGGTTGTAGCTAGGTCTAACACTACAACTTATGAACATTAATTACTTTTGTCCGGTTCACTGGACATTGCAGACCATGTCAGGTAGACCACGTACAAGGTGATGATAGAAGCTTGCAGCAAACCAGAGGGGGTTGCGCTGTTGGTACAAAAAGACAAAAAAACGCATGATATGATAATTTGTAAATAGCAACAATTTACTTTAGGTGTACTTTTCATCATACAATGCAAAACATCCAAGACAAATATACAAAACAATGAAAAGTAAACATATTTTTCTTTTTAAAAAGAAAGATGGGTTCACATGACTCTGCTTCCTTTACCTATAGTAATACTGTTTGCCCAAACTTTAGATACAGACGGTCACAAAATCAGAAGTTCAGGTCATATCACACTGGTTTTGGTATCCCGATGTCACTTTGCAGACTATTTGCGGTTCATTCATCTGGCACAAGACTACTGGCTTTGCCATCAGAGCTTTGATATACAGAGTTCAACCTACCTTCCTGTATCTTGGGATGAATGGATACAACAGATGCAATCACACACAGAATCAGGTTGAAACTGATGAAGAATTTGTTCAAGGAACATCCATGAGGCTGGGAGAGGAAGGAAACAGATTGCATTAATAAGTGTACATCAGTTTGTATCAAAGCTTGCTGTACAAACCTGTTCAATAGTTAAAGGTATACAGTCACCCTTATATGCCCATATATGGTTCATTGGTATTCAAAATGCCCATGTGAGGGCACTGTTTTTAAAAAGCGGCCACCCACTTAAAATCTGTGATTGGTTCGATTTCCTTTTTCCATGGTAACTGTGGCAAAATTTGAAAAGTTGACAGTATACCTTTAACACCTGTTATAAGATACCACAAGTACAATTTTCTCAGTTCCTTATACTGCACAGTGAAGTAATAATAAAATCTCACATCTGAAAACAACAATCACACACCATTGTCCTTGTCAATGGACAATCTCTGAGGAAGAAATACTGCAGGATTGTCAAACACTTACTGTTGTGTAGTAGACATAGAAGAGAACAATGCCGGTTAGGGACAGTAGGTAGAACAGAATGGTAAAGGTCAGCAATGCTGCAAGGGAATGAATAATATCAATACTGTTAGTTCACATTTGATATCATGGGATAAACTTATTATCAGAAACAAGTACTATCATAGAGGTTAATTTGCTTTATGCTGAACACAGTACAGCATTACACATGCTCTTCAAGTAGTGTTACTGGTATGACTTCCTCCTCAGCTTTCATTTGCTTTTGTGAACTGTGAGGGCGCTGTGAAGGACCCAACACGCCTTCATCACTGATCTTTGATTTAGAGCACTGAGGTGAAAAATATATGTAAAGAGACCCAAAAGGAGGAAGTGATGAATTGATGTCATAGCAACCCATTGATCTGATCCATTATCCAAGTTTGCAGAAGTGTTTATACCGATCAAGTTAACTAGACTATGTTAAACTCTTGGTGTGTCAAGACTGGTACTAGATCACTCACCAAAGTACCATCCTTTGTTCTCGCCGTCTTCCATCTTGGAGACCCAGGACTCATTCCAGGTATGGGCAAAATCAATCAACAAGACCAATTGGATAATGATAAAGATGAAAGCACCAATCAGACCAATCACCATCCAGGCTGTGAAAACCACACCATAGTTTTACATTTATTTCATTTGCACTAAGATTCTGACAAAGACCACGTATGCAATACACCGGAATCATGGATCACTACTTGTTAAGATTGGCTGGTCCAAACTATCATGTACATACGATGTTGAAATGGTGTTTCTATTTTATACTTCCTGTCACACAGACTCCCCTATAGCGATCACTAATGAAATCCATAGTGATGTTATTTTAAAGTGTTTATGCTTTCCTGTATCACTGTCAACATGATTGAAGTGACCATTTAAAGAAGATGATTTTGTGAGAAAAATTCTGGGGCTATTTTTAAAGGCTAAGTCATCCATCATCATGAACTGTTGCACTATTACTGGAAATGGAGAAAGAGTTTACAAGCTATTTAATCACGCTTTTCTGGCCAGATCGCTACTTAACAGGAACTGACAGAGATTGTTACTTTGAATTCCAATTAACTGAATAATCATATTTGACAAACATACATTTGAAAAGTAAAGAAAAATATTGTTATTGATCAATAGATGGCGTAGAATCCAAGAAATGACAAATACGAAAATTTAATATAATGTACTGGCTTCATCAAGAAACATTGTTCTGCACTAATAGGAGCATGATCAGATGTGAGCAAGCAAAGGGTCAGCAAGGCTGAAAGACTCACCTTGTTCAAATGCACTGGAATCTGGTATGAAGAATGCAGCCACAATAATAGCTACAATGATGAGGAACTTGAAACCCCAGAATCTGAAAACAAATGACAGACAAAGTGCCATGATTTACTCTGTCAAGTTGGACTAACAGCAGAATATTCAGCTCCGATGACAATTTGGATTTCATTTCTGCTTTTAATTAGAGGTTATACTAATGGAGAGAATTTGCTAGCAGATATGTATACAACATCTCTCAGAAAGATTTGTACATATTTTGCTGAACATAACACCAGGCGGAGGTAATTGTTTACACTAAATATGCAAATTATCCGAGAGAGGTCTTACATCTGCCATCAAATATCTGAGCACACCTTTTTGAACCCTCAGGTACATGTAATATGGGATCTTAGTATACTATATATAGTATACTATATATCTGTGCAGCTTCCAGATGATAGATACCTGGTTGATCAGTTTTCTAAAAACAGATTACTGACAATAGTTTCTTTGTAATTATTTTGAATGTACAATGACAGGGTCGATAAATTTACATGAACAGTTTAGTACATATGCTACATATGATAAAGGGTCCATGTGTGCCATATGTAATGTTTTATGGAAGGGTATATGTCATAAGTAATACCTCAATGGTTAGGTAGAGTGTGCCTCCAGACAGATATTCACACTCTCATATTTTTACAATTCCTTTCTGATCTACCACTTGTGGGGGCTCATTTTAAAGCTCTTGGTGTAAGAAAAATTTTAAACATCTTAGTTTTTTAAAATTGTAAATGTTATTTTTCCTTTAGAGTTAACACATGGATTCCAGCCATTTTGAATTTCAATATCGATAAACATTAGGTGATTTGTTTCTCTTGTATCAAACTTTGCGAGGTGACACTTAATTTAATATATTCTTGATTCAGTAAAAGAGTAGTTGAAATTCTCACTGAGGAAATTTGAGCAAGAGTTAAGTCTTTCACTTTCAAGCTTAGGAGGGTTTGAGAATGAATGGATTGCTGTATGTAAACCATGTGAGAATGAGATCACTGACCCATTTTGTATGGCTGATCTGGGGTCTTTGCTACTTTTCACATATATCATGATGACCATCATCAAGAAGAAGAAACAGGCATATCCAAAGCAGATCCTGTAGACAGCAGAGTAGCCAGCCAGTAAATTACATGTTGATTGTGACACAAGTGTACCATCGTGGATCCATTCAGTTTCGGAGGGTGCTGTACAGAAGTATGGAATCTGTAGAGAACAGAAAAATCAGTCATGCGAAACAAATTTCCCTTGAATTCGCAATAACTGGTACAGATAATTTTTTGCGATGTGGTAGTGAGAATCTATGCCTGCCATTGTTTTTCTACAAGCTAATACTTATCTACAACTCTGTATAATACAGTAGTAAGCATGACCATGACTCACTTCTCTGTGTGACTACAATGCATCACCACCTAGTACCACTCCCAGTAATTTACAATTATTTCAATGTAGCTATACTTCATATTGTGAATAAATATCAATGTGGAAAAGCAAATCACTTACATATTTACAGAGCAGGTCATACAAAATTAAAGGACTCCTCACTAGGGCACAATCACATTAATGACGTAATCTCTCTCACCAGGCCTATTTTCCCCTAAATCTGTGATCTTTGTATTCAGAATACAGACTGCAATACAATATACTATACACTGATTTATCCATGCCTGACAGCATTTTTTAATCAACCAGGATATTATGCAGTATGCTTCTACCGTGACATCAACAACTTGACACTTCTCCACAGACAAGGCAGTGTCAATAATTGAAGAAGCAACTTTGTCTATCAATTGATTTCCCTTATCGATCAGGCACAGTTACGAGCTAAGAGAATAACCAGAATAATAGGACAATGTGTTTTTAAAACCATGAATATGTGGCAGCATGGATAAATTCTTGCTTTGACTTACCGACATCAGCAGGTCTCTTACGACTGGTGTTAACATGACACAGGCAACTATGACGCCAAGCAGCAGCAGGACACAATAGCCGATTCTTGAAGCTGTTGAGTTCTTGCATGATGGACAACAGGCGCAACATAAACTGCAGGCTGCTGATCCAAAACAGCATGCAACCTGGTGAAGAAAACATGCAAAATTACTTTCATTTGTATAGATTTTTCACAAACTGATGTAAGACAGAGAAAGAAAAATTCTTCAATGGTTGAGTTTTGGCTACTTGTAGTTTGATACATGTCAGGTTTCCCTTACAGTCAACACTCAGAATCAATGGGCTGTACGTTGGCATAACTCAGTTGCTTGACAACATTTACAACATTAACATTTGTGTATGTGTACATGTAGGGGTTCTTTCTAAAGGATTGAAGGGGAATACGTGTATCATAAAAACACATACACTTTGACATGGTCTCAAATCACAGCAGAAACAACATATAAATCCATCTATAAAATTTAAGTAAAATTCTCTCACAAATAGAAATAACAGAACTTGGCTATATAGCTGTCTACAGGACAGCCTTTAACAGTAATTGTAACTTAATTTGTGCGACAAGTTCAAAATTTGACAGTGCAACCTTCACATTTGAAACTATATTCGTCAAACTTTAAATATTGATCGACAAAGGCTATAAATGTCATCTGACAAACAATAGGCTACTATTTGGAAACCATGTAGCATAATCTATAAGTCCTTGAAATTGATAAAGCTGGCCATGACAGGAGACAATGTGTACACCTACAGTACAAATGAATAGAATAGAATGCAATACAAATGCCATAATTTTCAAAGGGCTTCACACTGATTTTGTTAGCAGGTACATGTAGTAGTCATAATCTGAATATGAACCGAAAATCACACAAATTTGCCTACCATGTCATGTCATCACATCACTGTATTTATTCTATTTCAGTCAAATTGTAAAAGACCTCTCATCTAATTCAATTGAAAAAGGAAGATGAGATATACAGTATGTCATCTTGCTTTCTTTACATTAAATGTACATTCGTGCACATAACCAGGGAAACGCAATTGAAGCAGCTCTTCTACCGTTATGTGTGCATCTCATCAACAAAGATGAATGATTTGGCATTTTTTGTGGGACAGGTGTCAAAAGGGAAGATTGATTCCACCATCTCAATGACAAACTACAGCTTCCACACAACTTCAAAAGACCACTCAGAACAGAAATCACATTATTCACATGTGCATGTACAATTGCCAAAGGTTCATAAGCTGTGAATGTAATACTGGGATAAACCTGGAATTGGAATGGACCATGGTTCAAACAAACCCAGATGCACAGAAATGTTCATGTATTTCCATGCATGTTTGTACACATGGGTTTGTTCTTGCCACAATCATATGACCTTTAGGTGTACTGAGTCTGTTGAACACATCAGTGTTCTTTTTATTCAAGAGTAGAAGCATTAAGATTCATTTTCATCAATGCTATACTCTATGACAGCATTTCTTTAGAGTAGCTTCTTTTCAGCTTTACAACAATATACAATGATCTCACGCCAATTCCTACACTATCATGCCTACTTTTCGAATATTTCACAGATGGTCGGTCTCCATTTAAGTCATTGTTTTTATTATTTTCTTAAATCCAATCAATGTGACAAAAATTCTTTTCCTTTTCTGAAAAAGACAATCGTTCTATTTCAGGATAAAGCACAAACACATTCAGTTATGTATTTGAAAACAAAGGTCTTGCCCTCAATGATTCATTTCCATAAACTCAGACAGCTGAGTCCGGGTCATGGCGACGTCAGATGATTATGACACAGACTGACACGATAATCCATGAGGTCAACTTCACAGAGAGAAAATAAATTTAACCGTTCAAAACGTTTTACCGATTTTTCCATTAGATTACCTACAAGCGAACATTATTTTTTTTTACTGTCCGATATGCACTTTCGAATTTGTTAAATATCATTTCAAAACGTTTATATTTCTTTCCTTATTTACACATCCTGGACTCGGGAGTGTTGGATGACACTGTATGAAGTGGCTGAAGGATTTCTTGAGGTCAAATGTTCGAAAAGAAATTATTCTTTTACATCACGATAAAGATGATGATCGTATCTGTGTTTAAAATCCCGGGATGCATCTAAGAATTCTAAAACTCTTCACAGTTTTATTTAAAAATATATGTAAATGCTGTGTGTACCATCTTTGAAATCCGTACGAGGGTTTCCATACACTTACCTGGGCCGCGGCGCAAGCCAATACACCTCCCATGGTGTCTTTTCTTCACCAAAATAAACGTTGAAAACGGACAAATTCAGCTGTCAAATAACCAAAATCGTAAAATGTAGTATTTATATTACTGGTTCTTCTTAAGTACTGCAAATTTTATGATCTATAGGGGTAAATACTGACGTTATGTCGCGTGATGGTCCGTCGTTGTGATCAAAACAAAGCAATGGCGACGTCTAAATTGTACTATGACGTCACACAGTTCCGTTTGGCCCAGAATGCGTCACGTCAGTCGCTGGTAATTATACTACCAATAGAGGGCGCACTAGTCGATCAAAACTCATAACTTGCGTGATTAGCACCTACGACGCATATTTATGTGTATCTTTGAACGTACATTTTGTTGGAAATAATCAAACAGAAGAATACAGAGCTAACGTATTCAAAGCAATTAACGATGAAATACAATTTTCCACACACAAAATTCTTCAAAAATTTCCTTCAGAAACTTGCGTCAGATACAAAATGATGCAGTCTTGTCAATCTCGAAAATTGCCTCACTTTTAAGAGGCTCAGGCCCAATGGGGGCTTGGGCTCAATTGTATTTACTTCTTCTTCCGCCACCATTTAGTCTTGCTAGATCTCCGAAACTGTTGCGCGCAGCCTTTTCAATCTTGCAGCTCAAGTGCAGTAGTTAAGTGCCTCTGACCCTTTAAATTTCGGTCGGCCATGTGACCTGGCTGCTGTTTTGCATTCAAATTTTATATTCCATCTAATTTGCATAAAACTTGACCAGTCAAAAATCTGCTAAGCACTGTTTTTGGACCATACGACCTACATGCTACACACCAAATTTCAAGGTCGTTGACCTTGTCTTTTTGAGAAGATTCTTAAGTGATTATATTTATTTTTTGCAGATCTCATAAAATATGCATAATCAATGTATCTCATGGGCTACAGTGTCATTCCTACTGCTTATGGCTTATGTGGAACCAAATTTTTTTGACAATTTTTGGTGACGTTGAATGACCTTTGACCAACTATACGGTATCTTGACTCTCATTCAAACTGTCACATTTAATGACATGCAATTTTGCACAAATAGATCAAGACATTCACTTCTCTAACGCAATCTTATGCAAGTTAAAGACTTCCTTAAACATTGTGAAATCAAGCTACTAGAAGACCGGTGATATTGCTGTAAGTAAATTACAGCTATTTATTCTGTAAGGCATGTTCTGATAATTGCATTGCAATATTTTATGGTACTACTGTACCATAAGTACCATACGCATTGTTTCTGGGTGTAAAATAAATAAAATAAGGTAAAACAGTAAGAGATGAAAAAACAAGACTTTCAGTCAAACACAAAGATGTGGTATATACTACAGTTGCCACCTTATGAGGTGGGGTTTTTTCTTGTAATTGACACAGTAATCCAGCACAAAACATAAGGTCTATTATTACATGCCTTCATGTGAGTGCAAATCAGTGCATTCATTTGATAGGAACATCTCGGAGTTGAAGGCCATGTGAAGGGTGTATCGGCTTCCATAGTTACCTGGTCCGGTGAAGCCCTTCGACATTTTGGACGTCAAGGACGACGCTTAATGCTAGATGTAAATTATAAATGCGCACACTGCTGTTTTGATTTTCGTTAAAATCTGTTTGATGCTGGTCAATAATGGTAAAATTGATTGAAAATGCCCTGCATGTAACTAAATGTCACATACCTTAACTGTGAAGAGGCATGTAATAAAAATATTTACTACATTGCCTGAATACATGGTTTATTTGCCATCCAGTCGTCAGTCAGTTTATTTTGACAATTTGCCCTCCAGTCGTCGGCAAATTGTCACCTGCTCTCGGGCACATAAATCCATGTATTCAGACAATACTATGTAATGTTCCTCCTTTGAAAGCTCTATAAGTGTTATTGTCTTAGGTTGATGCTTAAACCATTGAGCCCATACTTTGTAAAAATACCTTGCTTCCCAAAAATGGTGAATGGTCATTCCATTTTGAGTAATGGAAGCAAACCAGTACTTAATATCAGGCTTCAGATAGAAAAGATCGAATCGCTAAGCTGCCAATGGTTAGATTGCCTAAACAATCAGATTTCATTATCATGATAGAATTCTAACAATGTTGAAAGAATTGATAAACTGTTCCACACACACATTTTTTAAGACACTCAATTTTTTGCAACATTTTTCTTGTTTGTGACTTGTGTGGACACATGTTGTAGCATGTGGATTACATGACAGTGTCACTATTTTGTTTTTGTGAAAACAAAAATCTAAATGTCCCACAGAGTTAAAACAGGGTATATAGAGCCATTTTGAATTTCATATATGGGTAAACTTTCATATTCCTCTTGTCTATATCCAAAACTGCCTGGTGTCCTCAGACTTGTATTCGTGATTCCGAAAGAGAATGGTTTGTAGTTTTATCAGGGAAAGTTTGTGCAAATGTCAAAAACTCTCTATTTCGATGTGCATCTTACAGTAAACCTAGTTTCCCATTTACTTTGACATCAAAGGTTATCCTCTATCCACCTGAGTATCTCCAGAGGGCAGTATTTCCCTTGTTTGAAATTATTTTGCACTATCATACCAAAGAAATTAGCCTTACAGGCTACTAGTACTACCCAAGAAACAGTTACAAGGAAATTTGGTTAGTTCAACACACTTGTACTTTATTTCAGTATTAAAATGTCATTTCAATGACTTTTTATACTCTCACAAACAATGTCATTAATCTATTTACGGTGAATGACAACAATCATGGATGCACTGTATACTGTGAGTTCTATAACTTGGAAGGTCCATCTTCCCATTGTAGAGTCAGATTTTCTGCTATAAATGCATAGATATCTGAGTATTCTTCAATCTGAAAGGAAAAGATGGACAGAGAAAATTACTTCCAGGAAAATATGCAAAAATATATCCAATTTATCCAGTGGTATTATCTACATAAATGTACATACACGTGTACCATAAGTATATAAATACAAGTAGATATGTACAGATGTGTAATGGATAACAACTGATCCCAAAACATCCATTGTGTGGATGTATTGTTTGATTTATCATTGACCTTTCATTCAGAAACCCTGATTGCTATAATTATTATCATCCACTACAACATAGAATGTCACATAAACGGCAAATTTAGTAGACCTCTGCCACAAAATATAACCCTTAATAACATTTACTGGGTACTGATACTTTCATATCACTGCACACAGTATCTAGTGCTATGGGCTGCAGTATCTTCAGGGTTGGTGATTTGTACAGGACAGTGTTATAGAGATCATGGTTATATGAAATTGAACACTCTGACCCACATTGAAGGATGCTCAAAGTCCAAGAACATCTCTGAAATGGTGCCTTCACTGCCAGTTTTGTACATCATGTTTTCTAGAATCCTACCAAATCTACTACTGATACAACCTCTTTTACTTGTGCAATGGGATAACCCTATTGTTTTCTATGGGAAAGCAGGTGCTATGACTGCTCTCTAGGGGGAGCTAGAGGGGTTTGAGTTCCTACTTACCAACTTAGCGGTTGGCTTGCCAGCTCCATGACCTGCTTTGGTGTCAATGCGGATCATTAGAGGGTTGGTTTGTTTGGTTTCATTCCCCATGACATGTTGCAGCTCTGCTATGTATTTGAGAGAATGCAGTGGTACCACTCTGTCGTCATGGTCAGCTGTGAGTAGCAACATGGCCGGGTATTGGACTCCATCACCTTCAGGTACTTTGATGTTGTGAAGAGGCGAATACCTGATAAATGTGACAAAACATACAACTTCTGATCAATCTTACTGTATCTCTCCACTGATCATGATACACATAGTTATAATTGCATAATGTTATCATCAGAATATAGGCTATATCTATATACTTCATGCATTCTCGACTCAATTCCTGCAGCATTAGCTAATCACAGATTTGATGTTATATTATCTTATATTATATTTGATCTTATCTTATATAATATTATCAAGTCAACATATCAAAAGCATTGTTTTAGTAAGTTCCACACAAGCAGTGCCATTTAAGTACTTGATCATGCTTATGGTTTTTGCACATACTTGGATTTCACAAACTGCAACTTCTTCTTTCTCAAACTCCATGGAATGTTTGCTTTGTAAACATATCTAATATGCAGTTATTTTATCATTTATGGAGCATAGCTGCCGATTGAAATTTCCAGATGCAGATGTAGATTTCATGACAAGCCTTTGATACAATGACATGCCACGAATTGTTGAAATTGAACTGTCGTCTTGTGTGAAATACAGGAATGTTTGTGTTGAAATAATTACACTCTCATAACAATGCTTTTCTGTTTACAAATTCAGACACAAAATTCATGTGGATTACTCATTTCTTGTGCTTTACATTACAGCACTCTTGCAGAGTTCACATAGGAGGGCAATTTATACCAACAAAAATATCTGCACATCAACAAAAGTTAGCCAGCTCATAGAAAATACCTATATCAGCTTTGGCTTCACATGTACATGTACACATAGTGGAAAAGTATTTTAAGGCATCAAATTTCTTTTAAACTAAAATCAACAGACATAATTTCAAACCTAAGCTATCAGGTTAGTTAAAAGATTGGTAATACTCACTTAATGAGCCATTCAAAGTCTTCTTTCTTGTCTGAACAACCTAGTCTGTTGTCCATGCATGGCCGATTGTAAACTGTGGAATTTAAGCATGTCCATCACTCTAAACAACAAAAAATACCGCAATTATTCGGTGTCGCTCAAATTTGATCAGAATTGGTATATACCAGTATGGGTACCAAAGATCAACAATAGATATTGTTTCTATCTGTTCTGTGCAGGAAAATTCTACGCTGATGTTATGACAATGATTTCTACACAGTACAACCAAAAAACACTAAGAAATATTTAAACCAGCAAAAAAAGAATGACAAAAGTAAACAAGGTCTGAAACTTTAGGTACTGGAGTTCACTTTAGCAACATGCATAGCAGAAACAGTTAGTCCCTCTTAGTTGGACCATAGACAGTCTTCCCCCCTCTACTGTCTATGGTTTGATCTGGTCTGTTAATATGTAACAGTTCATAAACATGACAGAAATGACTCAAGCCTGTTTCAGACACTGGCCATCACTCCTGCACATTTGCAGGATTTCGCTTTTCTTACCTCATATGCACATTTTTGACACTGACAAGTTCATTTGAACAAATTCACATCTCAACCCCTGCATCTACCTGTACACCAAATAGTGAGATGGTAGCTTTGGCGGTATGGGAGCCTTTGTGTGTGACGGACATACATCCGCACATACCCACAATATACAGACATACCGTACAGACGCCACTCAGACTCATCATATAAGCTCTTTTTGGTATTTATATACAAAACAAATATGAGCTAAAAATTGTAAATTGAAATTTATTTTTTGCAAGAACATTGATCAAAAGGTTTCTCTCGGTTGGCATCAAAGAGCTGTTTACTATATTTATACAGGAAATAGACAATGAAGTATTCTGGAACTGGAGGTATGTCAAGGATGTTAAAACCTCTGATCTCAACAGAGAGGTTCCATCTATGTGGATGACAGCATACACAGATAGTGTCACTTAACTCTTCATCAGTAATGAATTGAAAATTCTCCAAAAAAAGGTCTGCTAACTTGTCAATTGATTTTGGCACATGGTTTACACATCAAAAGCTAAATTTTCCTAACTAAGTAATTTATGCAAACTGTATCCATGAGTATTGCTTGAGTATACAAATCTATTTACAATAAGTCATTATCAACGAAAAATATTCATTGGCTGAAAGTAATGCATTATTTAGTTTCAAATGTCTGTGGTAGTTCACTGATTGACTGGATTCTCAGAAAATTATCAAATTACATGAATTTCATGGATGAAAATATGGCTGTATGAATAAACTTCATTGGTTTGACTGCAAGAACAACATTCTCAGAAGCTGACAAAATATGGAAGACATTATAGACTTGTGACATACCAGTAAAAATATCTCGAAACACACTGCTAAAACACCTTACAGCTTCAAAGTTACCATTAAAAGTTAAAATATGCTAATGTACAATAAAAGGAACATGTATTCCATCATCCATGTATACCGACAGCACATAAAAAGCTCTGAGCGGGATTGGTGGCAAACTTTATTTTGCATGGCCCCAGGTGAAGATAAATGATCTGCTATCAGTACTAAAGTACGGGTAACTGAAATCCTTTTACCCCTTCAACACCATGGTTTGGCCCAAAGCAATTGCTATCAATGTGATTGTGACCCTGATTACAGAGAACTGGAGTGAACATGAACACACAATTGGTTTACGTAAGCCCTTCTCGCCAATAGGGGCCATGCTTCAAAGAACAGACACATGAAATAAAGACATTTATATGTGGGATAGTTGTATATGGATATCAGTGGATATCTTTTCTCTCTAAAACACTGGTGAAGGCTGAAATGGACCTTGTGATAGAAACCTGTGCCGATGGAAATTCCACTCTCATAGAAATTCCACTTCTATGTAGAAACCCATCACCTATAGAAATCCCATGCCTATACATGTAGATATTCTGATTAAGACAAGAGCATTTCACTAAATTTGTTTACACTTACCCTACTTGATTGATGACACAGCCAAAGAGATCTGGTCTTTGGTTGGCACAAGCTGCAACCAATAATCCACCATTAGAACCACCATTGATTGTAATTCTGTAAAATAAAATCGAACAATTAAACTAAATTTCACAAAGCTCAAATATCACCGTAGGAGAAAATTGACTAAATTCACATCTATTATGGATCTTTCCTCTGATCTCTGCAAACAAAACATTGGATAAAAATCCATAAGTATTTCCAACTTTCAATCAGTAAGGTAACAGAAAAATTTGAGGGCTCTTTTGTTCAGCTCCTTTTCCTCAATTTCATATGATCCACCCTGACTTTCAGGGTCAAATATTGGCAGTTGGCATCAAACAAGATGCCATTTTATATTTTTGCATTTATTTATTCATGTATTTGTTCTTCAAGTGCCAAAACTTTCTGATTAGTAAAAGTTGAAAATTCACCAAAAGTACAGATTATTAAAGCCAGTGTAATATATGCTATCAGTAAGAAATACTATCAAAAGAAAACACCTTTGAGAGGCATAAGCAAAGTAACTTACCTTTCGGCTTTTGTGTATTTGTTATCAATCAACCATTCTGCGGCACTTTGGAAATCATCAAAACAATTCTGTTTATTGCCAGATGTTGCACCTCTGTGCCAGGTTTCACCGTACTCACTGCAGGAGTAACAGAAGGGATGGAATTGTTACTTAACCCTTTGAGTGCTGTAATTTTTTCCCACCAAAATTTGAGTGCAACATTTTACCAATTTTTATGAAGTTTTCTGTAATTTTTTGATACTTTTGGACCAAATGGTGATAAGATTTCATTGACTACAGTTTTTTATCAAAATTTTGGCAAAATTCTGAAAAAAATTGTCTGGAGTATATTTTATAAAGGCAACAAAAACTGACTTTGGTGCTCAGAGGGTTAAAGAGTACTTTTCTAAAAAGTTTATACCGTAATCTACACCTTTAATTGACAAATAACAGCTTGTTTAATTTCCATGTCAACAAACTTTTTGAGTTTGTAACAATTTGTGACCTATGACTTTTAATATGCAAAGACCTTTCACCTCTGAACTAACTTTAAAACTGTTTTTCCACAATTACTGAAGCCTTATTATTTTTTCTGATGAATATTTACCAACAGATTGTTCAAAGATATACAGTGAAGAAGTCATGGTGAACAAAGTGAAAGATGCACACATACACACGGTATGTCTTCAATTGTCACATATTAACGTCAAAGTGATCTAACATGATTAATCAGTGTCTATAAAAAATAACACACAATAACTTTTCCTGAAACACAGAGCAGACATTACACAAACCACCGTTTTGGATTGCATGTGAAATCAGAATGTACATTTTTATCTGTACAAGATACCTAACATGGGTTGCAAAAAAACAGTCAATAAGATGAACTGGTTGGATACATACCCTCCACCTCTGATGTTGGGGATTGCTAGGATACCACCCAGGTACTGCATGAATACGATGCGAGAGACACTGAATCCCGGAGTGATGGAGATGTTGAAACCACCGTAACCATACAAGAGAACTGGATGTGAACTGTTCAACTCAATGCCCTGTCGGAGAAATTGTACAGTAACAGCTTAAGGAAGCAGTTTGTAATGCATGATCCCATTGGCCAAATCTTTAAAAGCTTACTGTTGGAGACTCTTACAAAGTTCATGATTGTCTGTACTACAGCATTGCCCACAGTTCAAACATGTAGATAGTAGAATGCTGTATAAATTCAGCAATGGTACAAGTATATCACCTTGTTTTAATCCTTTCACCACAATGGTTTCACCGAATCCAATTGTTTGCTAAGGTGAAGTCTGAACTTTACAGAGGGAACTTAGGGTGAGAGAGTTAAAGAAGAACGCACCTATAAAGGAACAAATATTTTGTGCACTCAAATTTGTACATTCAAATTTTCACAGTACTTCTGTTGGTCTGCTACATATTTGGACTCAAAAAGCCTTTGACGTGAGTGTATGAACTCTATTGTTTTGTTTTTTTGCCCATAGAGATAAATATAGGTTATAGTGTTCATATTATGACCCTAAAATATTTGAAAATTTTAGGATATTTGCTGGTTTTATCAGAAACTAGAACAGTGACCCCCTGATTTTGTATTCTTTACTATGAAAGACAATTATTAAGTTTCATAGAAAAAAAGTTGGAATGAAAGGTCGAAAATTCCTATTTTGAATCAAAATTAGCTTTGGTGTCTTCTCTTGTCACTTCTTGGTAACTCATTTCTAGTATTGTCATTTTCATGAAACTTTGCACATGACTCAATCAAGAGAATTCTATTCAATGACATGACAACATTTTATAATCATCAACATGATATATTTTTAGGAAATTCATTACTATTTCATGTAGAGCAAACCCTTGGGAATGAAATGCTCTCATAATATTTTGGCATTGGTATGTACAAATCACATGTTTTTTGGCATTGGTATGTACAAGAGTCCTATATGCAAAATTCACCCCCTTTCTTATCAACCAGCACAGAAACCCTTTTTTCTACTTTGAATTTTGATGACACTTTCAAATATGTATCTGAACATCCAAAATTCACAGAAACAAAGAACTTAAAACTACTAGTAATCTTTTTACAATTTTTTTACAATTGGAACACACCACATTCCTTATGAATATAAAATGTAACAAACTATTTGTCAGATCACCATAATCTGTGAAGCATACAACAACATCAACAAATGGTAAGATATGTTACAAGAATTCCCACCTTTCTATGAACAATGAACATTGGTATCTTGGTTCCATCTTTACTTTTGAAGAACACCTGAATTGTCTGGAACTGGTTGGGATCAAATCCTTTGACATCAATCTGTCTGAACACTGCGGGCGCTAACTCCTCTGCTGTGAGATCACAGCGGTATATGACGCCAGGTGTCAGGAAAGATGTGAACTGGTAGAAAATCTGAAAATTGAAAAAAGTCATGTCTGTGTAAGTCCACTGTGTTAGTCCACAGGGTTATCAGTGGCAGCTGATATACAGATATTCATATATGAGTGTGGTGACGTCTCTCAGAGCCCACTGGCAACTGAAAATATTTCATTTTAAAAATTATGTAAACTTTACAAAATTGGTAAGGAAATATCTAAATGAAAGCATTGGACATGTAAAAGCAATTATAAATGGACACACAGCTGTGCTATTTGTGAACAAAGGAGTACACATATATGTACCAGTACATCATGGAGAAGGTGTCAACTTTGAAAGGAAAATTGGTTGAACTTGTATGAGACATCACTTGGAACATAACAGATTGGCCACCGAGCAACCATAACACAAACACAAACAGATAAAGGTGTGAGCACATCTGGGAGAAGAGCAGGGAAAGCCCTAATAATAATCAAACAACTGCTTGCTTACAGTCTCATACATTTATGTTGTCTGTGCCATTGTCTTAACAGCAGTAAAGTTTGATTTCTTGTGTCCTGTATCATACTGGGCCACCGTCAGATTATAGGCAATGAATAGGCACAGTACAAGCCATAGGCAGTGTATAGGCGCAGTACAGGCTATAGGCACTGTATCGGTATAGGCACTGTATAGGCACGTTAAAATCTGCTACTACTATGCAATACTTGAAACTTCCAAACTTTAAGATGTAAAAAGTGACAGTGTCTTTAATAGGACTAGTACCCCGATATATTTTTAATACCGGAGATCCTATGTTACATCAATGTAATCCTATTGGAGACAACATCAATGGTACCTGGGTTCCCACAACATTACCTGTCTTCCAAAACCTCAGCAAAATACTGAGAAGTATATAACCTAATATTAGTGATTTGCTAAGGAATGTATGCATCTGACCATCAATTATGCACTGAAATTGCCCATAATCAAACAGATGACAACTGCCAAATTGGTTCACGCCATTTTGGACATCAATTATCCGAACACTGAGGGCGCTGTAAAACTCCTCTGCTGTGAGGTAACACTTTTTAAGCAGCATCATTTTGCTGGGGTGCAACTCCACTGAAGGAGGAGAAATAATATAACACAATAAAACATATGGCCAATCTATTTCAGTGCAATGTGTAAACCAGGAGTCAATTTTCTACGTCCAGTGAGGGAAAACAATGTCACCAATACCAGACTTAAGGTAGTGACTCAGGTTCCTTTGTAAATTTAGCGATTTTGTGATTATTTCATATTCTGAACCCCTGAAATATGATCTTTTTATTAGAGAAAACTGTGAGGTAACATTGTACTGGAAAATGTCTTAAATTTTAGTGAAAACACGGCCTTCTAACCACTGCGCGAGTTATTATTTTCTTTTTGTTTTAACGGTCCGGATTACTGTCAGCTTTATCGTTATACCTTGAGGAGATTATGTAAATTTTTACGCACCATGTTGCGCATGCGCGCACGTCTTCATAAGAGACGCTGCTATGGCTGATGACTGCCGGCAGTATAAGCAGTGTAGAAAACGCAAACGGGGGCCGAAGAAGCAAAATGGAAAGCTGATGGACGCGATGTTGTGTGTTGGCCGCTACAGCTAACACACAGCATCGTACGCAGGGCTAGCGAGAGAGTTGCCGACATCGACGGTTATTTACGAAAAGTGAATAAAAGACTGGCATTTTTGGAAGCGATCTAGCCTGCGTACGATGCTGTGTGTTCCGCTACAGCTAACAGCCCCGCTCACCACACTATTAGCTGTAGCGGAACACACAGCATCGTACGCAGGCTAGAAGCGATCTAGTAGCTGAGGTAGGCAGGGATACGACTTGGGCCCAAGAACGCTGAATTTCGACAGTAATTTTGCTTTTTACGTCAAGTCCAAAATGGATTTGAAGTCACCGACCCTACGTACGCGTACGGGTCTTTGCAGGGCTGTGGTGAGCGGGGCGATTAGCTGTAGCGGAACACATAGCATCGTACGCCGGGCTATAGATTACACTGCCGTCCAAAGAGAATCTATTTAATCTTCACTGGAAAATATGGTTCTATAACAGCAGCCCATATCTTGGACTTAGTTTGTCCATGGATGTAGGAAGCATGGTTTGTCCAATTTGTCAATCCGACACTGTTATGTCGGTCTAGAGCACAGCAACGTACGCGAAACGTCGCTTCACGATCGTTGCCGGTCAATTTCTATCTGTGGTCAAGAGAGTGTCGCTGGGTGTCGCGATATGTCGCCGTTTCAATTTTACAATGAGTGAATCTGTCGAGTATCGCCTCAGTCGTTTATTTTAAGTCATGAAGAATCGCTTTTACGTGTAACTGAAGTTGATTTTGGTTTCATACCCGAGGCCATAATAGTACATGTCACAGTGGAAAGCGAAAAAGCGCACGAAAACCCGGTCATTTTTATTGTGAGCAAAAGGACTGCAGCAGATCACATGTGAAAACCACAAAAACAAGTGCGACTTTCCCGCATTCCTTGAACTTCTCAACTACAGAATTTTTTAGAGCATCGAGAGTTGGTCGTCTCATCTTCGAAAGCAAGCAAGCAAGCAAGTGACGTCTTGTACTATAGGCACAAAAATCGGCACTAAAATGAACTGGGCAACCATTTCACACTTGGTACGTGCATAAATTACGGGCTGTGAGACCGGAAGTCGAGCGCGGCGTGTCGTCGCAGAACGCAGACCTGTAAACCATTCCGGCTGTATGATTTTTTTAAACTTTTCTCGTCTTGTAACCAGACTCTAACCGTTACCAAACAGTGTACAGTTAATATAATTATAAGCTAGATACGTATTTGACAAACAGATTATGCCCTGAATGATCTTTCTAGTGTTTATCGTGTAAATAGTACCCACCGCTTACGCTGACCAGCCTCACGTTTCTACGCACAATTTTCATCATTTTTAGGCGAACTAATGTTTAGGACTTGTCAGAAATTCTCTAACCTGATGCCCAATATTTAACCTAGACCCAGATCGAATGATTTTTTTTTGAAACGCACAAAAATCCGACTTTTTCGGCGATTTTGTGTGAAAAATGGGACGTTTACACAAATCGTCGATTTTCTCAGTTCCGATTTTTGCTATGTATGCGCACCTTCAAATGAGTGTAAGTCGGCGACACGTGGGCGGATTTCCCCGATTTTTCGCATGCTAACACTTCATGAATAGACCTGAAAAACCGTGTCTTAGATTTTTGATAAACCCCCCTGAAGTGACGATAGCTTGACAAACGTGAACAAAAGCCGATAATTTATGCGAAATCCGACAGTTCACACTTCGAAGGCTCACTGTGCAGAAACAAAAGTGAATTTCAAAAATCCAAAACACGGTTTTTCCCCCTGTATATGCATCTGTCTAGTGCCGTTAACAGATCACTTAGGGGTGCTGCCAATTCTTACTTATACTCTTTTAAGTGAAAAAATTCAAAATCACATGTTTTTGACTTAAACAAACATACCAATGCATGTTTTGACAACTAAACAAAATTTTTACCTTCTTCAAATATAGACCTATTAGAAAATGTACCACATGTTGGGTGTGAGACCCTGTTTTCTATGTGAAACTTTTGATTGAAAATATGTGTCAACGAAACTGAGTCACTACCTTAAGATGGAAACCCAACACTGCGAGAAACTACTGAATTTGAAGCTTTCATCAATGCAAGGACTTGTACCAAGCAGAAAACAACATGAAAACAGCAAGAACAGATATTAAGATGTACTCATGGGGAGCAAGATAATTTATAACAGGAAAAACAGCTCACACTGGAAACCTAACACTGCGAGAAACTTTTGAATTTCAGCATTGTACACACATTTATGTTGATGTAATTGCAGGAAAAGTTATTGTAAACTTAAAGACTTGAAAAGAAGTAAACATTGGCATTAGTCTCAGAACAGGGGCAAAATGAGAACCAGACACTGCAATTTGCATACAGCAATGTATAAAAGTTCTGTAGGGCAGAACCTTGTCATTGGTAAAGTCTTCTGATACCAGTGTGTGTAGTCTATCTGCTGACACCAGAAGTTTCTACTAAGTTCATTCATAGGTAAGTTGTTGCCTTTGTCTCTTCTAAAATTACGTTTAATTCACATGTTATTAAAACTCGGCTGGAACTGAGATTTCGACATAATTTTTAGTCTGGACATTTTGAGCATCTGTAGAACTGTAAGCTACTGGTGTTGCTTATTTATTTGGAAAGCCAGCTGACAAAAATTCAGTGAAAATCTGCAACATAACAGTTGAAAGAATTCTTTTGAACAACTGCATGTAACCGCATACACAGTAACCAACATTTCGTTAGCATTTCAAAATATATTTCTGAATGGGATTCATCCTTACTTTAATGTAGACAAAGCTCACATTATAAGGATTCAAAACTTTCCAATATTGTCACCAAATTTATGCTATAACTTTACTGAAGCTCTGAATATCCTCTTACATTTTGTTTTCCTATGCCAACATTTCATGTGCTCTTTGACATTCAGGATACCAATAATAATGACCTTGAGGAGGAATCTGAAGTTCATCCTGCTACGATGTAGCATCATTGCTACTTTGTATCAACTTTCAACGTGTTCAGCGTTTGTGCCAGAGAGTGAAGACACTCAGACTGGGACACTGCAGCCAGAAGGCCAAGACACTGAGACAATCCAATCTCCAAGACAACAATGCAGCAACTCTCTCCATGGAGTCCCAGGCATTCCGGGTAATTATACTATTGGTATACGAAACTGATCCCGCTATCCGGATATTCACCAGGAAAGTCAGGAATATTTCATGTAAAGCAATAATACCCCATCCCTGTCTGTAAACTATGTGAATAAAGTCTGCTTTTATGTTCATACACCAAATGTCAGCATCTGTCTCTATGAAAACTAAGCTGGGTTGTAAAACAAACACTGAGCACATATACATGCCACTGTTCACCACTGCTTGGAAAATCACAGGGACAACCAATTTATATAGCAATACTTAATTTTACTTAATTTTTCTTTTGTGGTTAAAATAATTCCATTTTTATGGTTATTAACATATTAATAGATTGCTCCAAATACAGATGGGTGCCCCGCCGCTAAAATCCCATTCGGGAAAACCCTTATATATTATATGATTGTACATGAGACACACCAAGTAGGTGAAAACAGCTTTTAAAATACACATTATCACAGTATACTGACTTTGCAGGATGGCAGGTGAAATGCAAAGAGGCAAAAGTGTTGGTTACTCTATTGTTCAGATTTGTCAATGTGCTACAATAGCATCTCATTCCTTCATGTTGAATTTCCAGGAATTCCTGGCAATGCTGGACCTGCCGGTCCTCCTGGCTTGAAGGGTCAAGACGGTCTGGCCGGTCTGAAAGGGGACAAAGGTGACCAAGGACAGAAGGGTGATGGTCAGATTGGTCAGAAGGGTGTTCAGGGAAAACAAGGTCCGCAGGGGGATAAAGGTCATCATGGAGAGAAGGGAATGACCGGTGAGAGTGGCCCAAGGGGACCTAAAGGGAAGCGAGGGCTTCCAGGCCTGGACGGTTTGAAAGGAGAGAGATGTGAACCTGGAGAAATACAACAGGCACACTGTAATACCCCAAGGTCCAGAGTAGCATTTTCAGTTGCAGAATTATCATTCATATCCCATATAACACAAAGCAGCAGGGCTGTCAGATACAACAAAGTTCACACCAACATAGGCGATGGTTACAGTAAATCCACAGGTAAATTCACATGCTCTATTCCAGGTGTTTATTTCTTCACAATTTCTGGCGTAGGGGAGAACCCACATAGTGAATTTTATATTTGCTTGATGAAAAATGATGAGCAACTGCCCTGTGCCCATGCTGGTAACTTCCAAACAGAACAAGGTGGTTCTGCTTCTAACAGCGTCATTGTAACCTTGCAGCGAGGAGATGCAGTGTGGGTGAAACTTCACGAGGGCTTTGCTTTGTACGGCAGCAGCACTCAGTTATCAACTTTTACAGGGTATCTGTTGTATGAAAACTCCCCAGAAGACTAAACTGGGAATTCCATGTCAAAGTTTCTGTGTAATGTTGAGAGAATGTACTTTTCAAAGTCAAACAGAATACAGAACATTTTCAGATGTTGATATCCAGTGGTAACTTCAAAGACAAAACTTAAATACTTCCTTCACTGGAATCTGCTGTAGACAAATTCATGAACAAATTCAACAGTTATACTGATTTGTGAATTAAAAATCTTACATCATTATTCTACATATTATTCAAAAATATGTGTCCCTGTAAAATGCCACAAACAGACATTTTGCAAAGAATTAATATTTCATATTAAACACAGAAATGTTTTTTTTCATTTCTTATCCTGTATCCTTGAAAATTTGAGCGTGTTTAAGTGTCTTAATAGCTGATTTCAAAGTTTTTGCAGCATACTTTGAGTGAAAACACATTGATTTACATAAAAGTTTTGAACATTGTAAAACGTCAGAGAAGTCCAACTATTCTTAATGCCAGCTAACTGGTGTTTCAGAAAGGCCTGTAGACCTATTTTCATTTCACATACAAGACATCATCCCTGATGAGAATGTTGAGAATTTGGAGTAGTCATCAATAGTTGGTGATAGGCTGTGGTGAATATGAGTGTGTTCAGCACTGAGAAACTTTGAATGATGGGGTGAGTGGGTGACAGCCATATTAGATTGTACCATGCAACAAATTGACATGTACATTGTCCATTTGTTGGATTGCACTATGCAACAAATTTACATGTACGGTATATTTTCACCTCAATGGGAAAGTGGTTGTCTATGCAAATTTCTGTTTTTGAAAAGTGTGCTAGAAAAAACTCAAATTTGGTGATAGTAGCAGTCACAATGTAAATATACAACATCCATCTATCAACATTCAAGAATGGTCACACACACACGTTTTACGCTTTGTTTTAGTGTTACCTAAATAATTTGTAAATGAACAGTGATATCGATGAAACTGAGTTATAAACATTTTTGTTGACATGAGAATATTAAACTCAAAAGATGCTTAAACTTCAAGGACTTTAAACAGCAACTTCCCCTATAAAAGTCAGATTATTGTAAATCTATGCAAATGTAAAAAAGCCACACTACTGATCAGACGTGCCGTGTTTGGTCCCAGAATCCCATGATTTTGCAATGCTTTAGGCGTGTATTGTCATTGAATCTTGCATATGATGTCTGTAAATATATAACGACTAAACTTGAGTCGAAAATAAACTGAAAATGTGTTCCGTTTTTTGTCGGAGAACGCATATGTTTCAAAATGTGTTCCTTGTACGACCATTTGACCTCTCTTTGCATATGTCACAAAAGTGCCCATCATGATTATTCAAATTTATTGTACGGCTAAAGCGATGCTATGAGAGTTCCAAAACCCCGCCCAGTGTATGCAAATTGTGCGTCATCAGTAATCCCCCTATTGTGCGCCACTGTCCCGTAAGTTCCTCTTTAAGGACTTTTTCCGCGATTTTCAAGGACCTTTTGATGTCTAAAATATAATTTTCCAGATATCATTTTTACAATATGTCATATTCATATACACTTTCAGATATCATTTTTATGGTATCACAAAAAATGTCTTATTATAAGATGATTATCAATTTCCTGGACTCAATTTTATATTCAAGGACTTTTCCAAGATTTTCCAGGTGGCTTTGCCAAGACTTTCAAGAAGTATATTGACCCTGGATACATTACTATCTGTCCATTTGAAAGCCTTGAGTGAAATGTTCAAGCACATTAAAGGAATGGTTCCAATGAGCCATCCAAAAATCAGACTAGATATTGCATGGATCAATTCATTGTAACTATGAATTCAAACAGTTTGGTGCACAGCCTTGTACAAGTACACATGAACATGTATGCTCTTTGTCAACTAAGAAAAGGCACGTCTATAGGTTTAGGTGGATTTTGTTTAGCACTGGAAGGATTCACTGGAATGTTTAAGTGTTATCCTGATTAGTTCAACGATAAATTTTGATTTTCGATACCTCTGTATCCTTCTTTTTCCCTGAGTAGCCAGTTACCGTACCGACATCCAGAGGAAAAGACGTCAATCTGCTACCTGACTTGAGATCATGTAAATATAGTCGACTCTGTAGGAATGAAGTAAACATTTTGTTACATCAGACACTTATATGATAGAGTACAGTAGTACAATCAGTTTCTTATACACTGTTCATGTATAACGTTTCAAAAGCTCTCATACAGGCGTAGAATAGAAATAGGGTTGGGGAATGGAAACCATTCCATGGACCACTGAAAACCTGTGGTGGATTGGAAAAATTCCATAGTTGACAACTTGATCCCAAAGCATACTCTGCAAAACCCTATAGTTGACCACTAACATACATGTAGTATCAAGCGGCCACATGAGGGTATTTTTTCAAGGTGGTGATGGCCATTTTCTGCAAAAAATATCAAATCTTATAAAATGGGTAACTATTTTGGAGAACTGGACAGTTTCTCTTCTTACCTTGACATCATTGAGGTAGCATAATACTAATTTATCTTTATTGACGCAAGCTGCCCACTCTAAGACATCCTGTCCTGATTCTGGAATCAAATCACTCCAGTTTTCCTGCAAAAAGTTTCATAACAGATGGAAATTCAGGAAAGACAATGATGACACGAAAGCTGGGAAAAGTTTCCTTGTCTGTGATCACAAGGAATCAGATCTGCCTGGTTTTCCAAAAAAGGATAACCATTAAACAAATGATTATACCAGTGTTCTCCCCAGAAATTTATGAAACAGGATCGGCTAATTTGCATAACAATAACTATGTAAATATTATGTTAATTATGCAATACACACATCACTCCATAGCATCAGAAAAAATCACACAATAAAAGGATAAAGTAAAATCTTTTATGCACTTTAAGCACTTTATATATTACATAAATATTTTCATTCAAAGTCTTCCAGTTCACTCTAGAATAACATTCAAAATCAGACGTTTTATGTGATCCTCTGTTACTAAATGTTTTTCTGTAGCCAGATTGCTAAAACCATGGACGTCTTTTTCAAACGTCCATGGCAAAACAGTTACACGGTACGGACAAGTTCATACAGGACTGCATATTAATTTCACTGACAATTCGGAGTCAGCAGAGCATGCCTGCAGAGAAATATGTCGACTTTAAAACTAAATTCATAATAAAGAGAAGCCCGAAAATATTGATACCGGGTATTTTCAAGAACAAGATTTGAAATTGCATCGACTTCTACTTCGACAAACCATGGACAAACGTACGAAACTTTGACAACAGCGCGGCGTCGGCTGCCATGCATTGTGTGGAGCACACTTGAACACACGCGACCTTTGAACCTATACTGTATACCCTATGCCTAACCGTACGTACATAGCTGCTGTATTCAGATGATCAAACGAATGACTATTTTCGCTCATGCAGTTCCTTTTTATTTCATTTCATGGTGCCTTGAATATCGTAAAACGGGTCATGGGCTTTGAAACTGGATCAAGTGCAACTGTTTCTCAAAGTCAATCGAACGAATCCATGCAAGTTACGAATGCGTGACATGAGGTGACACACATGGCTTCAACGTCATGTTGACGTACACAGATCTCGAAATGGCGCGAGCGTGCTAACTCGGACACGCAACGATCTGAACACGCGGCAGTACCATAGATTTTTACATCTGATGTTTGTCTCAACCAATCGTACGATTTCAGCCACTTCTGATCGAAATCACTTTTCCTGACCTTCGGATCCTTACCAGTGCGAGACATTGGTGGCAACGGCAGTTCAACCAGTTGCCTATACTATAGTATATAGATGCTTTGACGGAGTGCCCGCTGGCAAAGATGCAACACCGAGCCTTTCGTTTAGTATACTCCATGTCCGTTGTATAAAATGGCCGTTGTCTGTACGATCGGCAGCGTAACACATTTCATGCTTTTTTAATTTAAGTTTCATCCGTCTTAGCCGATGTTCATTTGCACTACGGCTGGCCCATTTATTCTCCTCACAGACAAGCGTGACTTTGGGTGCTTTGCACCCGATAACCCTGCCTCATTGTGTGTAAAAGCATCGACATGAAAGGAGAACAGTCTAACCATTTCACACATTTTGGCGATGGAATAAACCTTTTATTAATCATCTGGCACGTCGTGTTATCGCCACATTAGAACTGTTTCACACTTAATAGCTCGCTGAAATAAAAGTGACAAAATCGCCGCCGAGAAACAATAGGTCTTCTGCCACATTCAAAGAGTATCAGCGGACATGAAACAGGATCGGCATGAAAAATAAAGGGTCGGGCGAAAAAATAAAGGGTCGGGCGAAAAAATAAAGGATCGGGCGAAAAAAATAAAGGATCGGGGCCAATCCTGTTAAACGGCCTGGGGAGAACACTGATTATATTCAACTACTTTGATGACACTTGTTGAGGAAAAATATATACACATTAAAAAACAAAGGAAATGTAGCAATGTAAATGACGACAATGAGGGCAGCATACCATTTCTGGCTTGCTGATGTCGATATTGATGAGCTTATATTTTGGGGACTTCAAATTTGTCTTGAAAGTGAACAAGGTTCCTTCATTGGTGATGTACTCATACTCCGCATCAAAGTTGTCAACCAGTTTCACCCAAGACAATAAACCTGTTAAAATGAAAACAGAAAAGAAAGTAATGGGCATGTCAGAAGTGTATCACTTGATGAATAGATCATTTCACAGTTACACACACTTAGAGATTTAGACAATCCCAAAGACACTGTGATACACACTCAGGCAATGCTACCTATGAACTCATGAAATAAAAAAAATATGTGATATCAATCATTCAGTCTTGTTGATTCTGGAAAATCAGCCAAACATGCTTGATTGTGTTTTAATCTTGGTCCTTTTTAATGTTTTCATTTGGTTTGTGCTGCAGTTATGAAGTCATATCAACTCAGACTTGGCAGAACTGGCTAAGTCAAGTCAGATAAATTAATTTCTAGATGTTCTTTACAAATGACCCAATCAGTGACCTTTACAACCTTGGTAGTGGCCAAAAAGCACATACCTGTGGATACCCCAGAACTTTGTCTTGTACAATAATTTTTCGATTATCATGAGGGGCAACATGAGTTGGGATAGGAAGGTACTCCATCAATCAAAACGATTTGCTTTCATGATAACAATAATTACAGCCACATCACAGACCTAACCATAGGTGACAAATTGTAGCATGGCTTTTCGACTTAATTTCTTGACTGCAGCAATTTATCAGAGTACTAAATCAGGAATACTGTTCATGATTATTTCCACTTGTCACTCCAATACATCCACTGAGAAAGGTCAAGATTGATTGACAGTTCATCACTTACCATCGATTCCATTTGTAAGTGTCTCCATGTCACAGTAATACAGTCTGTTGACTGGATCACATCCTTCACTGACTGATAACACTATGTATCTACCATCATCACTCAGTTCTGCTCCACTGCAATGGAAAAGCATATACAGATTCATTGCACAAAGTCATAGAACTTGGCCTCTTTCAGTCAATTCCCATTTCATCTCATACTAAAATCACTCTGATGAGCTTACACTGCAGTGGAAACGTGAGTAAGCTGGTTCCTATATTATTACACTCAAGCTACAGAAAGAGATCTCACTAAAACTTTGACGATAACTGTACAAGTCAGTTGCAAGTCTCATGGAACGTGTCAAGCTTGCATTGAAGTGTTCTGGTTCAATCCTTTTACAGCCATGGTTTGGCCCAAAGCTATTGTTATCAATATACACATATTGACTGGCCATGAGGGCAACAGCATACGTCTGTACCCCGAGGGACTGTGAGTCACCCCAAAAACAGACTGTTTCCCTCGGCCTACGGCCTCGGGAAACAGTCTGTTTTTGGGGGTGACTCACAGGCCCGAGGGGTTAAAGACGTATGCTGTTGCCCTCATGCCAGTCAATATGTGTTTTGTAACACACCTCATCCGTAGCCATGCATAAGAACGTACTATACACAAAACGTGTCGCATGTAGGTCTATGATGTAATATGTTGGAGTGGTTCAGTAGAAAAAGTTTTTCCTAAAAAGACCGCAATACTTCTGCAAAACGTTCAATTCACCTTTGATTATAGTTTTTGTCCGTATCGAGTCCTTGTTGGAAACCAAAGCATTCAATTCTTCTTCTTCAGAAAGTAGGATAACCAAGAAATTTCTGATTATCGTTTCGATCGGCCGCAGACGACATCTTTGTTTACATTCCGGTCCGCGTTCGCGTCAAATATCGTTTTTGACGTCAGCGGGCATCATTTTTCAGAACTGATGCCTGGCAGGCAACAGTTCAAACGAATGATGCCTGATGACGTCGTTTACGTGGATCAGCACAAAAAGAACGCATCCCACGTGACTATCAATTGGCGAATTAGAATACAGACTGCGGATGAGGTGTGTTACAATGGTATTGTTGCCCTGTTTACAGGGAATGCAGGATGAACAGGGTAACCCTTCCATCGCCAGACATTTGTGAGCCCTAATTTTGAACAGGTTGGTTGAACGTATGTAAAGCATACATGTAGTTGAGGAGCATAACTTAGCATAAATTACTGACTTCATTCAAGCTTCAGCTCTCTAGAAAATCTGCAATTTTACATACAACAATGTTCTGTAGAGCACTGCAATTGAACAAGATCTCATAATGTCTCCTGATTTGCTCTCTATAACCTATGTGAAAAATAGTCCATACATTCATGATTTTACTCACCTCATCCATTTAGGGTTTTCCGGGAATTCTGCGCAGAGGATGTCTTCTGACTGTTTCGTCCCAAGCCGATGGTAGTATAATTTCTGATGTAAATTGGCGGTGGTTTCTGTGCCGTCCGACTTGCCATCCTGCTCTGGGTACGTCTATCAGAAACAAACCAAAGAGAAAGTCTTGGCTCATTGAATCTTGGCATAATAATCAGTCACATAACTATTGAACATTATCATAGAAGGCACTTTTCTATATAGAAATCACAAAGACAACTTTACGACAAAACAATTTTGAAATACAAAAAATCCTGATTTTCCCTTTTCTTAGAATTACCATTTTGCTAACAAGGATACTCAGTGCTAGGAAAAATATAACTGAGTGAGCTTATTTGTAATACTTAAAATTTTATCATGAAATACGCTGATATACAAGAAAACAACACTTACAGAATCAGATTCACTTAAACTTTCGCATACACTACACAGAGAGTCAATTTTTCTGTTTGCTTACCATATTACTGGTTCCCTGTTCTTTAACATATCAATTCTTAAATATCAATTAATCAATTAACTTATTAATTATTTCTTGATATTATCCAGTCCTCTAATTACTCATATTGCTTACCTTCCCACAATGCAAAGCCCACAGCATGTAAGATCATGTGCTATGTATATATGACTGAGAAGCTAAACAAAACATTTTGTTCAAAGAATTATTACTTACATTGTAAAACAATCCTTTACCATCGTGGGTCCATGACATACAACTGAACTTGACCCTTTCCAGGACATCTGGCAGTTGTTCAGCGCCCTCTACCTTCATAAACTATCATAACACATACAACATATATAAACTTCTGAATCAACACTTGACACCTGAAGCACCATGGGAAATCCTGCTATGTGGCAGGTACAGGCTAAGCAAAGTCAGAATTTCTCTGTAGTATGACAATACTGTAGTTGTAACTTTTAACAATTACTTTTGCCTCATCAAGCAAATACACTTCACATTCTTGTTTGTAGAGTATGTTGAAAAAAAAGGTATTAGCCTTGCAAATATGACGAATTTTGCACACTATGCAATGTTAACGTTGACAAATGAATTGTCTAGATTAACCCTTTGAGCGCCAAAGTCAACTTTTGACAGTAATATTTAATGTACCCCAGTCAAATTTTTCAGATTTTTGGCAAAATTTTGATAAAAACCTGTAGCCAATGAAATATGATGTCCATTTAGTCCAAAATAATCAGAAAAATTACAGAAAAAATTTTGGTTGGAAAAATTACAGCACTCAAACGGTTAAACTTCAGTTGTGTACTGTAACATTGGACATTATTCACATTCATAGGTTGACAGGTTGAACACCACACATTTATTTGAAAGCAAATCAAGAAAATGTTCCTTACAAACATAACAACAATAATAGAATTATCTTAAAAGTTAAAGCTAGTGTAATCTGATTAACATCCTATGTATTTGTGGATTGGTCTTTTATGCTTTTGTATAATGGTCTTTATTTTTCTGCAGTACTCCCTGCATAAAGACCGTAATATGAGAGTGTAAAAGACTGACCCATCTCTACATCACATTTTAATAAGAATGCATTCATGAATCTAGTCAAACATGTTGACCAATATTTCCCTCAATTTTTCAATCACATGCGGCTGAAATATCAACCACCATGACAGGTAATCACCTTGTCATTTTTTACAACCAAGCATTACACAGAGGTTAGAAAAATAAGTAATGAGTCCTCTCTTTTATCCAAAGAATGGTTTTCACAAACCTTAATAGTGACCCAATCAGAGCCACTTGAACTCAGACCATAGGCCAAGTATTCACCATCCTCTGTGTAGGAATAGCCACGCAGTGCCACCGTACCATCATCAGAGAACTTGTTGGGATCCAGAAATACTCTGGCGTCTCCCTCTAGAGAATCTTGCACATACAGAACACTGTATTTTGGAAGAATGAATATCACTGTCAGTGCAATCAGACAGAGCAACAAATCCAACAATGATTTCGGAAAAGAACAATAACATCTCAAATAGAACGTGTTACCCTAACACAAGTTCAACCACTGCATGGGATAGTCTCTTTGAATTGGTCCCAAAACATGTTACAATGGCAAGAATTACAGAGTTTACAGTAACACTAGAAATATTTTTTTTCTTTCTCACAAAAATGCTGAAATATCAATCTTTCTGTTGTTTTCTAGGAAAGTTACCTTTTAAAATGTAATTCAAAATTATTAAAATCACTCCTTTTGTCATTTTTTTGTAATTATTATTA
The DNA here is from genome assembly GCF_041260155.1 of Ptychodera flava. Classification (NCBI taxonomy): domain Eukaryota; kingdom Metazoa; phylum Hemichordata; class Enteropneusta; family Ptychoderidae; genus Ptychodera; species Ptychodera flava. The sequence goes on along the minus strand of NC_091944.1, from coordinate 32,942,130 downwards.
ATAATATTTATGTTGATATTTTACATAAACACAGAACTTTGAAAGTTATATCAAAGTAAAACTGAAAGTGGAAACAAAATTGTGTACACACAAAACAAACTCTTACCTTTGATTCTGTAAACCTGTGTTATAGAAGTAGAAATATCTGGGTCCTCTTTTGAATGGACATCCATACTTTGGAAAGTCCCACATCTCCTTTAATCTGTACAAGACAAACAGAAATACTGGTGTCCATGCATAGCTTACATTTGCAAACACCAATTGATGATAAACAGGTAGAATGTAGGTATATCTCATTCCGTATGACATGGAAAGTGAGTTTATGCTAATGATGATTCTAAGTATCCAGATTCTGCTACAAGGTCAAAGACACATCCTGAGTTGATTTGCAAAGGTGTGTGAAAAATATCATTATGCATTCCACACACAGTAAAAGTCTATGTTTGTTTCATTTCTTGAGATGACTCATTCACTCTATACCAATTAACTTCAGAACTAATTTTTCTTCATTTTCTTACACTGTTCTATGTTTTTATATACACTGATCCTGAACTCACAGTATGATAATGTCAACAAATTTCTAATTAGGCCAGAGAAAAAAAAAATCTTGTTCATCGGATTTTTTGGACCAAGTCCCAGGAGCGGCGAGCGAAAATTTTTTTATTTTTTTTTTGGCCGAAGGTAAACGCGGTTCTCTGGCATTTTTGCACAGATGCAAACAAGGCAAGATAATTGTTTTCCTTTTTACCAGAAATATCTCAGATAAGAAACACTGATACTGGTAACTGAATACAATACTATATTTCCCAACAATAACATAGGCCATTACATTCACAGTTAGTGTTTGCACAACATATTCTGAGTATTTCAACATTCTCTCAGAATAAAACTGAAATGTACAGCAAATCACTGAAATCCAACAATTCAGTATTGTCCTTTAATATTGTCCTGGTGGGACCTAGCATCTGAGTTCTTTCATTTTACTTTGGCCCCATGTTTTGGCCTCTTTACCACTGTCTCTACACATTTTACACAATGGTCTAACAACACTGTACTGTGATCGGAATGAAGTTATATAGTCATCATTCAGATCGTACTTTAACATCGACGCAACCATGTGTTTTGTCATTGCCGTAAATTTTTATACTTTCGATGCAATTTTCATTCAATCGGACGCACCGTCCATCTGCTGTCACGATCTTGTTGAATAAATCGCCAAACGTAATATCAGGACAAACACTGAATACTAGTAGCGTCTTTGGAACTAACTGTTGGCCATCACGTCGAATGTTGGCGATCAAATTAATACTCACGATGTGACATGTACGAACCTTTACAAAACGAGGAAATTTCTGGCCAAATCGACCCACTTTGCGTCGTGATTCGCCAAATTCAGACGTCACAACAACGTGTTGGCGGTCAACTACGTCGGAAGTCTCATTCAAAATCCCGTGCCCGCGAAAACCCGACAAAGTGTAGGGCGCCACCAGCGGCAGTACTAAAAATATTTGTAATGCGGAAGTAAGAATTTGCCGCGATCGAAAAAAAAATTCCAAATACGCCAAAGTAGAAGCGGCGATTCCGATGAACAATTTATTTTTTCTTCCTGGCCATTAGACTCAAATACTTCATTGTTTTATATAGCAGTTTGGTAGATAGCATGCACAGCTGTTGAACACTGATGGCAATCAAAAGGTCAGAGGTTACTGTACTTGATAGAGTTATCAGTTAGTATGACAGACTGCCATACTGCATAAAGTCAGCTGTCAATAGTTTCACATTTAATTGATGGAAATAGGGAATTAAAGAAAGTCTTTTGAATGGACATTTTCATTATAGATTATCCTTACACTGACTGACAGTCTACTTTGCTCTGTGTTGATGGCACGAGATATTCAAAGACACACATGCACTTCTAATGCATCAAAACTCAATGGCTGAACAATACAGTTATGACACATATCAGAATGTCATTGAAATTTGATATATGCAGTCTGTGATTCTTTAAAATAAACTGACCTACATATACCTTGACAAAATGTCAAAATTACCACTTTTTCCTTTGCATACAATACAAACAAAAAGACACGGCCACTGCATGCTCACCTATCATGGAACAGGTCCCTTACTCTGCATTTCTGCAAGTAAGGCATGCTTATTTCATTCTGGGCGTCAACAAAGGCCTTGGTTTCATCTGCATCTGGGTCCTCACACCACATGTATGGATCAGCAATCTACAAGATATGTAGTAAATCGTTATCACTTTCGAAAGCTTGGAATGACAGACTAGTTAGAGTAAATGTTGTTACTTTCCTCTGTTATGGCACAATGCACATTGGGGACAGATAATAAGACTTGCAAATTTCTACAATTCTTTTCAAGTCTACCACTTGTGAGGACACATTTTAAAGCTCTGGGAGTAAGAAAACTTTTCAAAATGTTAGTTTTTATGAAATCAAAATGTTCTTTTTAATCCCGTTACAATGTACACAGGGATGGTGGCCATTTTGAATTTCAAATGCCAGTAAATATTGGGTAATTTCTTTTTCTAGTACCAAATTTCGAACAAAGTGACCCCCCAATTTTTTTTCCCTTGATTTCAGAAGAGGGTGGTTTCAAGTTTGTTTGCACAAAGTTTGAGCAAAAGTTTACATTTTTCAATCTCAAGGTGTGTACTACATTAATTCCTGTATTATTTGTTTGTATTTTCTTGTAAATCAGTACATTTACATCAGGATGGTTGCTTAGAACTGGAGCAGTCACAATATTCAAATTTCCAAAGGCTCTTGAAATTGTCAATCACATGTCACACGTGTGGCCTATGATCACATGACACAGTTATGTCTGACAGAGTTCACCCTAACAATTACTGATACTGGCTGATTTGCAAAATGATATGATCAAATATTTTGTCGGTGAAATTATATTGCTTTTCAGAAATTAGAAGTCAGTGCTCTCAGCCATTTACCGTTTATCAGCTCTGGAGATATAACACTGCCTTGTTTCCCTGAGATAATATGAATCAGTAAGCTTTAAAAGTTGGTACATCCTAATTGGGAGTTTTTCAAATGTTATCACAAATAGAGGCTTTAGGTCAGAGTTTACAGGTATTATGAGTCTGAGTAAAATACTGTATTTGTCAGGCTGGTTGGTCCTAATGCACTTTTCTTTACATGTCTAAACAAATATATATCGATCTCCTCCAGAGCTTAAATTTTGCTGTAATGAATTAAATTGTTTGGAAAAGTTTGTTTTTTTTGGTTAGCTTCATCAGAAAATGTAAACAAGTATCTACTCTCCAGACTCATCAATGCTATCATGGTCTTTTCCCCTATAAATCGAAATGACCATTTTTCATTTCAAATATTGGCAAATTTTGAGCCTTTTTAGTTCCTTTATACAACATTGCATGCTGGCCCTTTTCTTCATTTCAAAAGGCCAAGGTTTTAATTTTCATTGCGAAAAGTTGTCAACTTTCCTTTTCTAGGCAGCATAATTGGCTGAAACATACGTAGGCTAAATTTAAACATACTTTTTAATAGCAATACAAGTTACGACTGATTTGATCGACAACTTATAGCTTGAAGTTCAGAAGGAACCGCCTGGTAACGGACCAGGTAGTAATTAAAACAAATGCCAATCTAATGGAAATAGAAAAGATTGGGGTACGGGTACATTGAACTTGAAATTGTCCCGACAGCGACACGTCATGTGGTCGTGCGACCGTTTCATCTGTTACAATATTGTAACAATACACACACCTCGCGTACGCTCGATCTCGATGACTGATTTCACAAAAGACATTTTGTCTATCAGGTGCGGTGTAACTGGACAGGTGCAGGTGAGTAGCTCCGGCCCTCCAGCACCAGTCGGGTTAGCTTAGTAAACAAAGGGAGGGATTGAATGGTTCTGTCAATGACATGACAGTGCACTTTGTCACATCTCGTTCTCAGCCTCGGAAACTCACCTTTGTGCCATGATAGTCATCAACTTTGGAGTCATCCCTTCGTGCTTCTGGGTATTTGCTCATCTTGAGGTGAAAGACAGTGGTGTTTGGTTTCGTTTGCAACAATCGGCGTTAAAATACAGCCACTTGATTCCTGTCTGTACCTGTACAAGTCAAAACTCCTTGGTCACGCTTTGTACGGAAGTAAACTTCTTTCATTTGGTTGCTGGTTGTTTCTTTACTCAGAGACCGACCCTCAATTCAATCGTTGAGTTGGGGGAAGCACAGGCGCTCCTTAGCTGGGTAGTCTGCTAAAATCGATCGATTTTCAGCTCGATCTATCGATCCCATAGTCGGTTTAGGTTGCAGTGGCGGGCATATTGACTCCGGGATCGATAGAACGAGGCGAAAATCGATCTACTTAGCAGACTACCCAGCTATGGAGCGCCTGTGGGGGTCGAGAAGCAGGTCTTGGTCTGAAGGGTTCAGTGAACTAGCAATGGAGGAAGGGGTTCCAAAATCATGACAGTTATGGTCAACAGAAGTCAGGGGCAGTAAATTAAACCAGTGATATTGCGAAATTTGAAGTACAATTCTAATGTATTTTGGACAACAGTCATTTTTTTTCGGAGGAGGGGGGGGGGGTAGGCCTAGTAGCTGTAAAAAGGTTCGTAAAAAAGCCATGTCCCACCCAGGGAGGATCTAAGCTTAATCCGTACCACATTCACAGCAATTTTTAACATTTTTTTCTGCAGAAACTTGTATTTTCCTGACCACTTCACTTTTTGCGAATCTTTGCATCTCTCACTTCACTTCTAAAATGATTCATCCCATGTGTCTTTGTTTTCTGCATATCGCTCTGGATGTGGCATTTTTTGCAGCATCGGGAGTTTAAGCGCATTCCAATGGAACTGTTGTGAGCACAAACGTGTCTTTCGCAAGTATAAGGTAATAGTTTTAAACTTTAGACAATTTGACATCAGTGGTTGATATGGCTGCGCATATAAAATATGTTCGTATTATTACACCAAACAGCTTAAAGCCCCTGTAGCTGTAACTCTTGAAATTTTTTGACCTGAAAAAGGCTTTCTATTTTCTCTGGTTTTTTAAAGGATATAGTCTTCTACTAAAGGGAGCTCATCTTCCTTGTTTATGTGTGTCTGTCTGTGTTTTTTTTTGTGTGTGTTTGTGTTTGTTTATTTATTTATTTGTAATAAAATAACAGCGAAAAGCTGTTTTGTTTATATGTGTCAATAAAGAGCAGTTAATTTATTTATTTATTTATTTATTCATTTATTTATTTGTTTGTTTATATGTATTTCCGATGGTTAGGCTTAGGGTTAGGCTTAAGTTAGGGTTAGGGTAGAGGAAGTGACTATATTTGTTTGTTTATATGTATTTCCGATGGTTAGGGTTAGGGTTAGGCTTAAGTTAGGGTTAGGGTAGAGGGAGTGACTAACCCTAACCCTAACTTAAAGTGGCACTCCCACTTTGTAACATTTTTAAAACACATTTTTTTAATGCCAACGGTCGATATTTGACGTGGCGACTGCGCGCGGATCGCGAGATATCGATAAAAACATGTCCTCAAAAAAGTAAAAGTTTGAATTCCGGTGGCCCACCTAAATTCAGCTTCCGAACATCGAACGTTCGGCACTGGGGTCATTGTCAACTAAGCTATGGAGTACGAGTCTACGCTAACGCTGCTGTACGCCACAGTACCACCCGCGTCGGTGATCGGTCATGCCCCGTGGGGGAAAGCTGAGTCTTACTGACTAGGAGAAAAAACGGAAAACAAAGTTTGCTGATTCCACCAGAATTCGCATAGGTGACTAGCACAGATACGTGCGGTTGATACATAGCGGCCGCCGCGTGTTATGCACGCATACCACGCGGCGGCCGCTTTGTATCGAACCACGCGCAACTGTGTGGCAGACGACAAAATGTAGTCATCAGAGGCGGCTAATATTTTACACGTAAAAACTGATATCTATGTGGTATTGGTTAAAAATATAATAGAACTGATTGAGAATAATGAAAACGACAAAAACTAAGGAGAAGTTTTAAAAAAGCTTACCTCAAGTGAAGGCATAATGCTGTATATAGGCCTAAAGTCTTCGCAGTGGGAGGTAAAATTGCGTCGTTCGAACTTATTATGGACTCCCTAGAATATCGTCAATCAGCACAACAACAAACCTTCGGGGATTTCGGGTCATAATCAGAAACGATCGTAAAACTTCGGGATGTGAAAAATACGCTCGGGAAATGACATGTTTTTATCGATATCTCGCGATCCGCGCGCAGTCGCCACCTCAAATTTCGACCGTTGGCATTAAAAACATGTGTTTTAAAAATGTTACCAAGTGGGAGTGCCTCTTTAAGCCTAACCCTAACCCTAACCCTAACCCTAACTTAAGCCTAACCCTAACCCTAACCATGGGTAATAAAATAAACAAATAAACAAATAAATAAATAAACTGCTCTATATTGACAAATATAGACAAAACAGCTTTTCACTGTTATTTTATTAAAAATAAATAAACAGACACAAACACTTAGGCCTACACACAAACAAACACAGACAGGCAAACATAAACAAGGAAGAAGGGCTCCCTGTGCTTCTACAACTGAAAAGTTGGACGAGTAAATTGTGATTTTACTTCCGAACTAAAACAGATTCATGGGAATGTTCTCATTGAGGGGTGCTTATACAAGTATAACAAACTATTCACTGGGACTGGATGTGCACTTTTGAGCAAGATAAATCATAAACGTTTGCCGAAACATAAACTGGCGCCCTCCTGCAAATAAAGCAAAAACACTATACGTCATGCACGTATGCATTGGAATCTTCACAGAAACAACAGACTAGTCACGTATAATGCATAGTTCTGAATATTTTCCACTGCGACATCATTTGCTTTGTTTTCTTTGTAATATTTAAAAGTGGCGGGAAATCAAAATAAACGTTAAAATTTAATTTACTTGTCCAACTTTTCGGTTAAATTTGTAGAACTGAAAAAAAACAAGAGAAAATAGAAAGCCCTTTTCAGGTCAAACAAATTCAAGAGTTACAGCTATAGGGGCTTCAAGGATGTCGCTAAAAAGTGACATGCATCTAAAAACCACGATAAAACAATTATTGTACACAACTCATACCATATGTTAATAGTCAGGAGAAGCGTAGTCACTTTTTATAGTCAATGGTTTTTATTCGCTTTTATGTTATTAGAGAACACTTCAAATATTCATAGCTCAACGAAGTAACAGCAATGTCAAAACATGCTTTTACCAATGTTTAAGATTTTGCAGACATCAGAGCATTTCGGACTTTTCGACCGCCAGTGCAAAAATGTCTTCTGTATGCGACGTATGCATGAGTCTACAGAGAACAAAAGGATTAATAATATTATGCTGTTACACATGTGAACACCGACTCGAATAATTGCGGAAGTCGCTTTGAATTAGAATAATGACAATCTTACCATTATTCACAAAGTAGAACGACTGTACAGAAGAGCTCGTTCAATCAGTTCATTTAAAGGACCGTCCACTATCTGTAACCCTTGATCATTGTTTCACCGTTTTTAGTTTTTTGGGTTTTTTTTGTTTGTTTTTCTGTTGTTTTTTTGTTTTGTTTTTCGTGTCAACTACAGTTTCTTGTTCTACTCCCCAAAGTATGTTCAAAGACACTATATTCAGCGTGTCAACTCAACCTGCACATGTGCAGACTACGTTGATTTTGATGACAAGAGAATTCTGGTCCGGACCAGGATTCAAATGTAAACAATAACAGTGCAGTACAGAAGTAAAGGATGGTGTGTTGGCAAGCTAATAGTAAATGTGTTTCATATGCTTTGGGAGTAGCACAAGAACTTGCAAGTGACATACAAGACAAAAATAGTGAAACAACCATCAAAATTACAGCTACTATCCCGCACCGTTCTCGTTTCCGATGTAATGTTGCCACGGGAACATCCTTAGGCCGAAAACTACAGTTGAATGACCCGCCCAGTGACATACAGTCACGTCTTGGCATAAAAAGATAGGTAGTAATAATATCGATGGTTCAGCTTCATAGTTTTTGTGCTTTTTTGACATTCTCAGTCAAAACTTATTCCGTCCTTTTAAAGTGTCGTATTAAAATTATTTCTGATTGAGTCGTTCTGTAGACCAGCGATTTTAAACTCCCTCTCTAAATCTAAGGTTAGTACCAACTTACATCTAAGCAACGTAGAGGAGACGGTTTGGTGAAGTGTTGACTGAAGTTAATTTGTCAACAGATGCATCTATCATTAGCTGGGCTTCAACCTTGTCAGGTGACAGTTGAGAATCGATGGCTAGCAACAACGCTGCGGCACCTGGGTGACAGAATCATAACATGTAAATATGAGAGGTGAATGTCGGCGATGATGAATTCATGGATGCTTTCATCGTTGGGGCCTATTTGCTCGCTGTTTCGACAGCGCGCTGAGACAAATGTAGAATAACAGAAAATACTTGTGAATTTAGTTCGGATTGTATGTTTAGTTTGTAAGGTTTTAGTTCCTTTACAGCTGGTTAGGAACAACTCGTAACAAAAAGAGTGTACTGTAGCCCCTTTATTTGCCGAGTAAAACAGTGTCCGCTAGGGGCAATGGGAAACAAGGAAATCAATATAAACATCGGCTTCATTGGATGAGTAAGGTGCCTTTGTGACCTGATCAATGGAGGGAATCCTGGTATATGGGAGATAGGACCACTTTATCATCAGCATTATACTCTAGGATTGAAAGCAATTATGGTACAAGTAAAACACGGGCACAAACCTGCGACGTGCGCCGCTGCCATTGAAGTTCCACTCTCAACGTTGGTGGCAGTGTTACTGTCATACCAAGTACTTGTGATATCCTCACCAGGTGCGAACATAGCTACACACGCACCGTAGTTAGAAAACGTTGACATGACGTCAGACAAGTCTGAAGAACCGACTGTTATGGCCTGGGGGAAAGGCAACGACAGAGTGGTTGAGGGAAAGAGCAAACTCACACGAACTTTTAACTATGATACAACTGTATGTAAAATGAATACACTTTTTAGGGAGGCTAACAGTTGTATTGCAAGCTCACAACTGCGGATAAATCCTATATATATAGTTTTCATGTACACTTTTTACCTTGATATATCGACGATCCTACAACTTACTATCCAGAGGATGAAGGCAGTGACCAAACTTAGAAACTTACTGAGTATTCAAAATTAGAGTAGGGGTTTACAAAAAGTAAGTAAGTTTTTACAGCTACTTAAGCAAGCTCATCTAGTTCGTAACAAAATTCCTGTCAAAAGTGAGGCGCGTTAGTGGACAAGAATATTGCGTCTTTAAGCTGTTTTTTGCCCGCCGCCGTCATTGCTTCTAGACCAATCAACAGATACAGAAGAGATGGGACCAGAGTGACACCAATTGACCTCAAAACCTTTCTGAGCTAGGCTGGAAAGGTTGATGTATATCAGTTCATCACGTCCCAAAACATTATCTGAGCTGGTAAGTGCAGTGATTTACCATAAAAGTGATTAATTAAAGCCACAATCCATGGCAAACTTTCATTGACTATTTACGTGATATAAGTCCTTTGTTCTTCTTTGAAAGTTCATGGTCTCTCATTTGCCTCCACAGTCGAATTCATCAATTTGCTGAGAGGTAATGTTAATAAAAATAATTACCTGGAAGTCGGCGTGAAAAAAATCGTACCCTGGTAACCTCATCAAAAATAGTTTGCATACTGTAGACCCTCAAATAAATGAAATTCCAAATCAAGTAAAAGAAAACCCCCAATTCTTACATTTGCAGATCTGGCAGGTGAGTAGTAGCAAGCGTCGTCGCCATCGTTACCGGCTGGCACAACGACAGTGTACCCATAGACCTTGAGCAGCCTAATTTCGTTGTCAAGAGAATATGATGCGCCTCCACTCAACGCGGCCAGCACAACGCCAGGTTGGAACCCTTGGTAGCGAATAATTTCCATACCTGTACGTACAATAGAGGGTGTCTGTTAGGAAGGTGAAGTATCATAGCCACGCACACAAAAGATCATAATGGGACTCACAGTAACTGTGATTCTAGAAAGATTGTACTTGTTAATGTGATTGTAACGCCCTTGATGTTTAGGCAAACTTTCAGTTTAAAATTCATACGTGCACTAAGTACCATTTAAATTAATATTCCGCACCATATCTATAGTGCATGAAAGATCGGTCGACCGACATACATTTCGAACCGGGTATAAATAGTCTAATTTTTACCAGAGCGATAGGAAATCTTATTGATGATTCAACTGAGATATGATTACAACCCTACATTATTAGTCAGTGTTTGATATGAGCGCATGGATACGAATGGAAATTCAATATCTGAAGATGTTCAGGGAATGTCAACATTAAAAATAGTGATATTCGATGGATTATTAAACATTATGGTTCATAACGTTGATTGCCGTTTTTACCTTCGATAATGTCAATGTTGGTGCCGAGTCCAAGACAGCTCAATACACGCAACCCCCAAACGGTCGCACCGTTAGCCACACCGTATGTAAGACTTGCAGCCACACCAGCGCAGTGGCTTCCATGCCCGTTGCAATCTATTCCCTAAAAGACAGAGAGAGAAGACGGGATAACCTGAGGGCAGGGAAAGGGAGTTTGGAACAAGCAAACATCTGCACTGATGATGGCGGAGAACAGTCAGTGTGAGCGAGTACGGTGTTTTACGCATGCCACTTAGATTGAAGTGATAAGTTTCATGGTCGAGATACCCTGAACTTGGAGCTAAATTAGTGAAATAATACCTATTAAACAGGGCACAAGAGGTCGTCGATGGTCTAAGTCTGCCGTAAAATCCATGCTAACTTGAACAAACAAAACAATAACTGACTGAAATTGTTAAAACAGATTGATACTGTATCCTCAACATCCGCCCCTAGAAAAACCACTGTATTAAGATCGATTTCCATTGACGGAAGGAATATGAGGGACAGGACTTTAAAATAATGTTCTTTTTGTCACTATGGCGATAACTGAATGGCAGTATTAACACTGAAACATATACCATTGATAGCGATGTTTGTCAAACACTTACGTTACCATGGAGAGAGTCGTGAAAATAGTAAGCGCGCCCTCCGAACTCGTCGTGAGTGTATTTCACGCCTGTATCGACGATGTAAATATTTACGCCAGTCCCGTCACCTAAAATAGAAAAGTTGCAAACTTGACGTAAATCCCTGAAATGTCATATTAATCGGGTTCTTCATCTATAACTACATATTGAGCGAACTTTTATTTCTGATAATCTACTACTCAATCCGCTGAAAATATACTAATCCTATAATGGCAAAACCACGAAAAATTAAAACATATTGATTCAACTTTTGGAGATATTTTCACATTTTTGTCGGAAAGCTATTTCAAATATTCTTCTCCGTAAAGTATGTTGAAATATAAAACATCGCCTCGCAATATCCATCCGCAGTGTACACTATGGACTGATACCTAGACCACAGTGTAAACTACAATATTGAACATTACAAGCATAGAGGTTGCGACAAAATTGACAGGTATTCCTGTACGATTTGGAGACCGAAAGCAGAAAGTGCATATTACGGACACAAGAAATAGTGACATAGATTTCTTGAAACTTCATTATCACTGTGTCAGATAAAATTGACCGATTTTATTTAAGGAGGGTATCAGGTTTAATAATAGTCATCATTTTAAGAAATTAATTGTACGTAAAACTTACACGAATTTCGTATGTCTTCGATAAAAAGACAGCAAAATAATCAGGAACGCAAAACTGAACCTTACAGCAGATACCGTCATACATGTTGATTATTACATGTAACTAAACCTCTCTAACACTGTTTCAGCGCCGTAAAGACTGGACAGTTAGGTCAATCAAGAGAAACTGTCTTTTTGATAATGACATGGTTGCATGTAGGTTCATTACCTGTAGGGTTATAATTATTGTCTAAAGGTAAATCCCTTTGATCGATTCGATCAAGTCCCCATGATGCAACAGCAGATACCGAGTATAGGGAATCTTCTTCAACGTAGGAAACGCCATCAAGTGCTAACACCTGTCATGTTGAGAAACAAATAGACAGACGAACAGATATGAAGATAAGTTAGTAGGATAGTAAAGAGGAAATGAATGAACAAACAAAATAAACAAATAAGTAAGTAAATACAGAGAGACATTATTGTCAACGAGAGGTAATTCTTAGAGAGACAAAATACAATAATATGATTTGAAGTCACCAGCAATATAATGTGAACGATCTCAAATCACAGATACTAGTGTGATTTTTAGACGATGATAATATTTATCTGAGGGCACGATTCATAAAAGGCTCAAGAGGAATCTGTAACTTCTTATTTCTTAGGAACTATAGATATCACACTTGATAATATCTAAATTATTTTGTTCAAGTTTGATTTTGTAAAGTCAGAATACGCCTTGGGGACATATATTCGGGATCTCGTTTTTCTGTCAAATACTATTCTAGTCTCATTTTGAAGCTGTTGGTGTGAAAACAATTTCATCGTCATTGTTTTCCGAAAATAGAAAATTTTATTTTTCCCCATAGAGTTAACACAGGAATGGCGGCCATTTTGAATTTGCAAATACCGCGTAAATAGTACGTAATTTCTTTCTCTAGTACCAAACTATGCACGATGACCCCTGATTTTTATTCTTGATTTGATAGGAGAATGATGCGTTGAAAGTTTCGTATAGGAAAGTTTGAGCAAAGTTAAAGTCTTTCACTTTCGAGGCGCATAGTACGTTTAGTGAAACACGTGTCTTTCATGAAACCCGTCGCGGATCCATCCATGACGTAACTCACCACTAATAGAGCTTCATCGTTCATTTCAACTGACAGCACGTTGGTGAGAATTTTATTCAGACGAATTACAATGTTTTCCTGTTTTTCGAGTGCTGTAATTGCCTTGACGACGTTATCTCGATTTTTTATCAAGTTGTCATCCTAAAAAGACAAATAAGACAATGGAAAACTATGTAAGAATAAATGAATTAACAAATATATAACTGCATAAGCCCTATGAAAAAATATAGGCCGTGAAATGTAGCTGAAATCTGACGATAGCTTTCTTGAGGTAGGAAAATAGATATGTCGTTTTCGACTGCTTTCTGTCCAAAGAGTTTCCATCTTGTTCTGATATCTGTCCTGGAGCGGAGTCTTTGGTTCTTTGAAGTTTGATCTTTTACTCGAAAATAAAAGACGGAGAATTATATGCTGACCTTCAGAATATTCGGGTGGGGACAGAAAATCAGTTGTATAATTGAGATAAATTTTGACAGACTACTCCAAATTGATGAAAATATTTGAAGAAACAACTGTTCTGTGTAATTTTCGTTTTATTTTTGAAAGTACGAATTGCGATTTGGTTATAACCGGAATAATCAACTAGTAACTATTAGAAGCCTTGTCGACTGTTGATATTGTCCAATTCAGAGTGCAAAACATTTACCTCGATTCCGACTATGTAGCGTCCGGGATACGCTTGTCCGGCTGGGCTCTGTAGAACGCCTTTCTCGGAAACGCCACCGCCGAAGCGATCATAACGGACACTATCACAAGCGTCAACCTCATTTTCATCGCTATATATTCCTTACCTTTGGTATTGAGGAGAAGGAGCAAATGAAGAACGGGTAAAGAGGAGGAAGAATTGACGGATTAACGGACAAACAAACAAATTGCACATGAAATTCCTACCTGGAAGGCCATGCTTTTAAAACATATAGGATTCTTGACCCATTTGAAAGTTCTCAAAACTACCAATGTTTAGGTACGTCTTTTATGAAATGTTAAGCACAATAAGTCTTCAACATAGAATACATACTAAATATTGTCGTCGACTTGCTAATAATTTATGCTATCGTCAAAAAACTTGTACACTTTACAGAGCACCCAAAGAGTCTATTTTTGAAATCATATACACATGAAGATCGTTTAACTCCTGAATTAGTGAAGCAATCGCACGGAAATCGTTCAAATCATTTAAAAACGGATTAAAATATGAAACATTTCTTTTTCAAGGGCTTTCACGGAAGAAAATATAATGTTACCTGGCTTACGATGACGTGATATACAGCTGTCTTGACTCTTAGTATATTTCTCACTGCAATATGGTGGTTAAGCTTATCTACACCAACACCAGCTACGTCATCGTGTGTGACACTTGATTGGTCAGATTTGAATATCATCAAAACCGTCACGTGATAGCCATTGGTTTTGATATGTCTGCGTTGACGTATGTTCTTTCACAGCAAACCTGCATCTTTACTTTTATGTTTTAAGGTAGAATGCGCCTCTAGGACAGATATTCGCACTCTCAAACTTTTATAATATTCTTTTGGCCTACTACTAGTGGGAGTTGTTTTTGAAGCTTATGGAATAAAATAATAAGTTTTCACCGCTTTAATTTTGTGAAAATCAAAAATTTTATCCTCCCAAAAGACAACACAAATATGGCAACCATTTTTAATTTTAAATATCGGTAAATATTGGCATGGATAATTTGTTTGTCTTGTATTAAAATTGCATGGTGACCCCGATTTCAAATTCTTGATTTTGAAAGAGAATGGTTGAAAGTTTGCTTGAGGAAAGTTTGAGCAACAGTTTAAGTTCGAAGTGCGAACTAACTTGTTTCTCCAAAACACAGATGTTACACCGGAGCCGCACCAAACGTCAATATTTTGATTGAAATTTTTACTTCTCTCATAGTGTTCCTCCTTAGTTGAACCTAAATAAAAATTTATCTAACTAGTCTTCTTGAAGTATGAATTATTTTCCACGGTATGAACGCAGAGTACGCTTATACAGCGATAGCTGCCTACGAACATTTTTTTTTCGTGTCCAGCTTGCGACTTATCTTGATACATGTACTGTTATCACTTGCCAAGTTCCGGCGCAAGCTAATGCAAGCAGAATACAGCACCACAACGCCACCAGATCGGAATCAGTGTAATATCGAAGTGAATTTGTTGTACATAGTATCTGTGCCTGAAGTTGTATCATGGAGTAAAATTTTGAACATTTTTTAACAAATTTCTAGCCTGTTGATTCATGCATGTACCGCCCTTCCGATAACGGGCTGTGATGTATTGCTGTAACGTGGTTTTATTTTAGCTATAAAATCGCCGATACACAACAAGATGTCGGCGACTGGACTTATACCGTTCAGAAGCTTTGCAAAAGACACGCTTTTTACAACGGGTGCAAATGTAACAGGCTGATCGGAAATATCTTGTTTTCCCAAATCTCATTATTATATTTACTGTGCTCAATGGTAATGTTAAGAAACAACAAAAAAAGGAAACTGCCACTATTTTAGCAATTCAGAAATCAATTTCAACTGTATACGCTTGCTTGGATGGCTGTTCAGTGTGCGGCAGTTGAGATGTATAATTACGTAACAGCTCAGTAGCCTACATGTACTTTGCTGTCGAGTGACTTCAGTTACTCAAGGCCCTGTGAATCACCAGGTGATTTCTGTGTGTTGATGTTAACAATATTTCCTGCTGAATGGAATTATGATAAGATTATGATAAGAATTTAATCCAGTCCCAATCATACCATCACGTTTTCAGATGAGCTATTGCGTCTAGATTTTGAGGGCGCTGT
The DNA here is from genome assembly GCF_041260155.1 of Ptychodera flava. Classification (NCBI taxonomy): domain Eukaryota; kingdom Metazoa; phylum Hemichordata; class Enteropneusta; family Ptychoderidae; genus Ptychodera; species Ptychodera flava. The sequence continues at coordinate 32,926,509 of NC_091944.1, read as the reverse complement.
GCAGTACGCTGAACTGATGGATCATTGATTGATGGACGGGTTACAGGATGAGTGTGACCTACGAGGTGCAACAAGCTTTGAGACTTTGTGACCTGAGATGTTTCTACGCAGGGCTAGGTATTACGAACAAAGCGGAAAATGACGATAAAAAGTGAAAGCTGTTCGGAACTGCCCTAACCACTTCAAAGGAGTCGTAGTGCCCTCCAGCTTTCTCACCCCCCTTTCCCACCTTTTCCACTAGTGCCACGAAAACTACTGCCAAAGAGTCCTCTGTTCACTTTCCAGTTATCAAGTTATACAAGCTTTCAATTGCTTTTATTTACGCCCTATGATTCTAACTACTTAATTCAAATTGTAATCAAGACGAGTGTCAAATGTCTTGATTTCTTTCATTCATTTCTTGAAGGGCTACATGTTCAGTTCTTGAGTTTGTTTTCGGCAAGTCGCAACAAGGAACCTTGTCTTAGATGAGCATGACACAATTGTCTTTCCCTGTCCCGATCACAATCACACTGTCAGGTTTATTTACAAGTCTAGTTATAATATCACTTTGTTGGTAAACATATAAAGGTCTACGGTACTTAAAATGACTTTAATGCATTTTGATAAGGCCAACAAACTATGGTAGACGCTGTGCAGAATTCCTAGTTCAATAGGATATCGTTCGAGAAAGGCCTTTTCATGTTTTTGAAGTAAATTTAGTTTTCAAATTCGGTTTACTGACATAAGTACTAAGCGATGAGAACGCAGCACCTGACAATCTGAGTCTTACCGGGGCTTTAAGATTAGGAAAGTCAACGATTGCAGGCAAAGACGAAACTCACGTGCTATCTGTGACACATCCTGAACTTTTTTCACATACAACGATTAAGGAAAACGTCATTGTTTCCATTGGGTTATTTGAAGTATGAGGTACAATCGACAGCATCTTAAATTTCATGAACAAACAGATGTGCTACAAATTCACACCGTCCTCAGTTTTCTGTGCCCACAGGGAAATGTTAAAAGTCAAGAGAATCCGTCCTTTTACAATTGATAATTTGGAGGTTTACAAATCTTAAAAAATATCATCAGAGAATGCCGTCATGTCTATTAATAAAATAATTATATTTTGGCGGTGATCTCATTCCACATCTACCTGCCCTATCCTCTTTCAATAAATTAGCATATGCAACCTAATCTATAGAGCGAGGTTGAAAATTATCAATATTACACAAAGAAAGTATTGAGCTATTCAGGAGAGTTCACAATGCCTACTTTTTCTGTTTTTGATTTCTAGAGTTTTTTTTATAGAAACTTAGTCTGAAAGGCAGCTTGGACTTACAAACACATCCATCTGTTGTTACATCTCTCCATTTCGTTGTACTTATTACTAATATAGCTCTCATACTGACATTGCATCTACGGCACGCCATTTTGCGATTGTTTTTCCGAAGGAAGAAGTTATACTTTAAAATCTCTGTATCTTGTGACTCATGCGTTACTGTTACCTATCCCGTATGTCACATGCAAAGATACCACCACAAATTTACCCCATGCTACTCCTTGATATGTGCATGCAGGTACTGACTATAGATACTACAAGGATTGGATTTCCTTGCTTTTACGATCTGTTTTTTATGCCACTTTGCAAATGACTCCACTTCAATAGTCGGTAAACGGATATGCCACTTTAGATTACATCAATTACATGATTCAACACTATCTGATTGAAATGATAATACAAGAGTTAACTGGGCAGAAATGAATTTGAAAGTAATACAAACGCGATTGGGACTAATTTGGGATAATTGGATCTGTATATTTTTCAAATTTCTCAAAAGTGTTAGGTGTCCTATAGCTGAATGTTGCGATATTACAAATTACTCATAAAAACAAGTGTGTAACTTAAAAAGAAAAGCAGATGAGCTTACATTTGTAGATAAAATCGACATTATTTCATCTTCCAATTATCCCAAATTAGTTCCAATCGTGTTCACAAGAACATCTATGATAGGGGTTACTTCTTCGTCTCGTTAAAACACAAATCGGGTGAACATTTTCGTGATGACATAGCCGTTCTTTGAATAGATATGTAGGGGCTGGTATTCACTGTGGGTTTCTGGTTGCTCTTAATATATTGAGTTTGACTTTCTCTGCAACATTTGGAGTGCTTAACTTCACCCAAAACCTCAACCCATATGCCTTTCTAACACTGCCCTCGAATGGTGCTTCGCAGAGATAACCTTTCTACCTGAACTGACAAAAAGGCTCATCGCCATGCTATTTGTTCCACGTTTCTGTCTGTTTTATTTGTCACTTTTGATGAAATTCTAACGCGAGCGAGGATTTTTATATGATACCCTGGACCTGGATGAATGTATATTAAATAAACGAAGGATAAAAAAGAATGATATTTTTGATGAACTTTGGTCGACAAACAAAGATAGACAGACAATATATTGCGCTTTTATTTCTTTATTTTCAAATACTGTCAAATATGTTTCATCATGGAGTACATTTACAAAGTCACACTAAGTTACCAAGGTTGGTAGTGTTTTGCTTCCGACATCAAGATAGTGATCTGTAATTTGACAGAAATGCATTGCAAATATTAACATGTCGATTAAGGTAATATGACAGTAAAATGAGTAAGGTCATGCATTGAGAAAGTGACTCGGTAGTTTTGGGTATTGCTAGATTATTTTGTGATGGCATAAAACAAAACACGTTAGTTTTACTAACCGCAAAGATAAGTTCGAAATACCACACAAGTACTTCCAAATTACTGAACAGTTGGTTGTTGTACTTGGATCTGTTTTGTCGCCCCTTTTGTTTGTGTCAGTAACTCACTGTTGTAACCTCCACAAATGTAATAATCTCCACAAATGTAATATCAACCACAATTGTAATAAAATCAACCACAAATGTAATAAAATAGTCAACCATTAATGTAACAACCCGCAACCACAAATGTAATAAACAAATTAACCATAAATGTAATAAAACTCAACCATAAATGTAATAAACTTGAACTTGCATATGTAATCATTTGTTTATCAATGCCCTGAGTAAATAATAACTTTAATAAGACTAGTGTAATGTTATTGCATACTTTCCTGAAACTAGGTTTCCTTTCCGAAACACAGAATAGAATACTTTGAGAACACTATCAGAAAACGGCGAGGTACTGATCAAACCGTTAGATAATGGAAGTGGAACAGCAGTTCTAGACACTGATAATTACATAATAAGGAAGCGTCAAAATAACTCGTCAACCAGTGATACCACACAAAGTTTATGACAGATGACTCAGAACAAATAACAGAGAAATATACAACCTTATAACAGAAACTTACGACACAAAACATGTTGACGAGAACATATAATGTTTCAATCTAGTAAAAAACAATACGAACACTACCTTGAACACAGTAGAACAAAATTAGACATCCTGGCATCCCTAGTGAAGGAACAAACTTCAAGTGGGACAACATAGGAATACAGACAATCTATCGATTATTCCACACAATTTATCCACTGAAGACGAATTTGAGGAGATTGATTATAAGAAAGTGCGGCAATTTTGGAAAAAACGGCGTTAAAGGATCGTAGTGTTATACAGTCTTCCCCACTCTGGAGTAGAGACTGCACTGACACTCAGATTACAACTGTGTCTAGCCATGGCCAGTCAGTTCTGTACACAAAACAGGGAAACGTAAAATACACTTTCAAATATGCAAAACACACTAAACGCAAACAATTAAGAAATGAATAATGTGTGGAGTTGCTTTCCTTATTACATAGATCAATATTTAAGGGCTAAGTCCAACGACAAAATAGATTTATTACATTTATGGTTGACAAGTATTACATTTATGGGTGATTTTTTTATTACATTTATGGTTACCATTTATTACATTTGTGGTTGGTGTTTTTATTACATTTATGGTTGATTTTTGTTACATTTATGGGCGATATTACATTTATGGGTGCATTTTATTACAATTGTGGTTGATATTACATTTGTGGAGATTATTACATTTGTGGAGGTTACAACTGTGTCCTAAATCTATTATCCATTGACAATTTCCTTTTCTTACCAAAGAAAATACACCGTAAAGTCTATCATGAATTATTGCCTAGGCTAAATAGAGCAGCAGGTTCGGAGATCCTTCGCCAATGTTGGTGAGCTTGTCGACGGAGGCGTCAGCCAATAGTTTACGCTTCACGTCGTCATGTGACATGGATGGGTTCTCACCAAGTAATACAGCGGCAGCACCTGTGAAAAAGTAACATGAATAAGTTTTGTTGCAAATTTCTTGAATCATAATGTAATGCAATTAAAACCTGGGCCCTTTATCACATCTTCAACGTACTCTTGAATTCATGAAAAAATGCCCTTTTCTTGGTGTCACAGTGGGTAATTAAATAAGCCTACATGTAAAAGCACAAAAAATACAAACAATTAAAAAGTCTAAAAAAGAAACGAAAAATCAATGAATGAAGAAGCAATTCAATCAATCAATCAATCAATCAATCAATCAATCAATCAGTGAACTTCAATCGGCCTATACTTTACTAAACTAAACAGATCGCGATTTCAAATGAACAGACCAAATACTTTAATTTACCTGCGACATGAGGGCATGCCATGGATGTTCCGCTGATAGCGAGAGACGAATCATCGCCTCCGTTCCAGGCACTGGTGATACGGGTACCAGGTGCAAACAAGTTGAGACAGTTTCCGTAGTTGGAGTATGCAGCCCGACGGTCAGTGTTACCGGTGGCGCCGACCGTGATCACCTGCAAGTGCACATACTGTAATCTTTAAGACCCAGCCTATTCTAAATTAGACTTCAACCTGTTTTCTGTATCACGACTTACTTATGTTTTGTGCCTTGGTCATAATTGCAATTAGGACTCAACTTAGCATTGAGCAATAACAAGTTTTGATGTCGATGCTTTTGAAGAAAGAGACATCAAGCTTGATATTGCGCAAGTCACTACAATGATATGTATGATTCTTTACTCTCTCTCTCTCTCTCTCTCTCTCTCTCTCTCTCTCTCTCTCTCTCTCTCTCTCTCTCTCTCTCTCTCTCTCCCTTTCTCTCTCGCAGTGACACCAAACGCTTTTACATGTTCTCTGCATATATTTTCATGGAAATAATAACGTGATATGTACTCACACTAGCAGACCTTGCAGGTGAGGTGTAACAGGCGTCAGCGTTACTGTTGCCAGCAGCGACAACGATAGTAAATCCAGCGTTTCTGAGGAAGTTCATCACGTTGTCCAAACTCGGCGAGGCTGTTCCACCGATAGACATGGACACAACACCTGGTCTCTTACCGTTTGCAATGACGGCCTCGATGCCTGAATGTCAATAGCAATACAACATAAATCCGTCTTTTTTTCACACTGATATATTGATATGGTGAATCGTAACGGTTTGATAAATACAGCATGTTATATCGTAGCATAGATGATGACACATTATGGTATTAAGGGTAGAATGCGCCACAAGGACAGATATTCGGACTTTCAAACTTTTTCAATTCTTCTCTGATCTACCACTTGTGGGGCTCATTTTAAAACTCTTGGTGTAAGAAAAATGTTCACCGTCTTAGTCTTTTAAACATCGAAACTTCTTATTTCTCATAAAGTTAACACGGGGGTGGTTGAAAGATTCCTTAAGAAAGTTTGAGCAAAGTTTTAAGGCTTTCACATACGAGGCGCGTACTACCTTAAAACGATTATACCTATAGTGCACGTTCCACCAGTCAGTTTGGGCAAGGGTCAGGGATCGTCGATAATTAAAAGATGTGCATTGAAAACGAATCCCATCACGTTTGACCTTTAACCCCTTCAAATAAATGGAAGATTAGAAGAGCAACAATATGACGACGAGACAATGATTTGTAATTCTCTTTTAGACTATGTTGAAATGGTTTGTTGGAAATCTAAAAAGCACATTTGGCAAACACCTTAACAACAGAGATGTGTACGATTATCGAAGTAAAGCTAACTACGCTAAAAGCCCTGAGCTTCGTTTGCCATGCACATTTTAACTATCCGCGTTCCCTTAGTGAGTGGCTTGGTCGGTCATGGGTAATGTTTAGAAAATGACTATCCTAAAACCAACATTACACGGATACTGCTGGTATATCGATAATGTGTCAGTCTCGTCGGACAGAGTAAGTATCAAGCTGACTTCAGATCGGAACTAAATATTGATATTCCGTCCATTGAATTTTAATTGCTTTTCCATGTTCATTGCATTATATTGAAACGAAGAGAAAACCAAAAATCATATTCATTGAAGCAATATAAGCTTAACCAATGCCGAAGGAATTGTATAGAATCATCAGAGATCTGTTGGGGGGGGGGGGGTAGTACAAAGATAAAGTATTGACAAAAAAGAGATAATCAAACCGTGAATATAAATATGCAAATTGAAGTCATGCCAAAGCTTGTCCAGTACAGATGGTTGCAGTCATACGACCAGAGTCAGGATAGCAATGTCACTGTCACTTACCGCCAATAATGCCATCAGTGCTTCCAAATCCAACACAACTCATGACTCGTACAGCGTAAACCGAAGCCATCTTTGCGACGCCGTATTCAGTGCCTGTCGCCGTACCAGCACAGTGGCTGCCGTGCCCATTGCAGTCAGCGCCCTGTAAACGATCAAATTAAAACTACATTTATGTCAAAGACCCATGATATGAAAGATCAACAATGGTTTAAACGAAACGGCGTACACATGCGCCAACATTTTCCTTCAGGTGTTACGACAAAGTACGACAGGTAACACAATTTCAAAACTTCTAGGCCGATTTGCCTTCTCCAAAAAGTTATGTTATTTCTCTCTCTCTCTCTCTCTCTCTCTCTCTCTCTCTCTCTCTCTCTCTCTCTCTCTCTCTCTCTCTCTCTCTCTCTCTCTCTCTCTCTCAGTTGTGTGTAGTCATTTTCTAAGAAGATGAAGTTGCATGTATAACTTGCCTGATGATACAGTGACGTACCTTATTTGATTACCAACTTACGAGAAACGCAATGAGAGGAATTTTGCTTAATATCATATTTTGTAAATATGAAACGAAATGCTTACGTCATCACCAAAGCATCGTGGAAAAACTTTGCGCGGCCATTGAAATCGCTGTGCGTGTAACGTATGCCTGTGTCCACTACGTACACATTTACGCCAGCCCCGTCACCTGTAGGAGTTGAAGGAAATGATACTTTGAATGTCAACACATCCAGAATGCTTCGTATGCATGATCCTGTCGAACGTTTTAAATACTGAGTTCTTCTCATAACAGAAACAGCGGCGTCATTGTTTTACATTGATTTTGCAATTGGTCATTTCATGTTTATGCAAATTATTCCGTCGACGGTGACCTGATGCCTGTCACTAATAAAGTCTATTTATTATCAACGCTTGATGACGCGCTTTATGACACAGAGAAGAGTAAAAACACGCTAGAGAAATATTGATATAGCCATTCTGAAAGCCTATGGCTGTCGATGATTGAGCATATTTGTTGTTTGGGACTGTAGACAATTAAATCACGCACATGGCAAACGAAATCCACTGGATTTTGACCTCGAAAGCGTCTTCTCCAAACCGAAAGTTTGAAAATGCGAAAATTGGAGGGTTAAATTATAATTTGAACTTTCCTGAAACATAACAAATTGTTGAAATAGGTCGTCGGAAGTATAAACTGCGAACGGATTTTTGAGCGACAAACACTTCAAAGAACATGGGTGTTGATTAAGTATCACTCGAGATATATATTGGTGCGAATTTGCGTACAATGATTGAAATCTGACTAAACCCCTCTTGTCCCCAGTCCCTAAATCGATCAAGTTCTTTTTTCGTGCGTGTTTTCATTATACCCTCCTACCTCCCTCCCTCCTTTCCTCCCTCCCCGAACCCTAGAAATGAAACCACTTCGTGCATTTGGCTAAATATACCGAAAGTCGCATCAAAGGATGACGGTATTTCCCTGTATAGTGTACCCTTACACAAATATGCGAGTGAGGATATTTTCAATCTGGAAAACCAGTTTCAGTTTCAATTGATCAAGTACGTACGAACTCAGCATCCTATCAGTTTACTTGAAGTAAACAATTCTTCACAGTTGCTGCGATGAAAATTGATCAAAAACTCATGAAAAGTACAAGTCTCAAGGATCTCATCAGTGTTATATTTTATTATTGTGACGTCACCTCTCGGTGTGAATGTATCGTCCAATGGCAGGTCTCTCTGATCGATACGATCGAGACCCCAGGAAGAAACTGCTGCCAGATGAAAAATGGAGACTTCTTCAACGTAAGCTACGGCGTCCATGGAGCGAACCTGTGTGGTAGTGACATCAAACCTGATTAACGGCACAGTATAACCTCGTCGATGATTATGGGTGTTTACTTATATCAGTAAGGAAAAAACCCTTACTGTGAGTTGAATGGGGGAATCGTACAAGCAAAAGTGTGTAAGTTTAAGGAGACAAGAAAATGATGTCTATTGATTCTTACTATGGCAAAGGACTTGTAAGATGACTTATGGAGTCAGCATTTTCACTTCATTAATTATGTTCACGTGAAATTCTATTTCTAAAAATTCAGATTAAAGAAAAAATCGGTGTGTTTTGCGTATTTTACTTTAAATATCTCATTTTAAATTTATGTTGCAGGGAATGTTGAAACTATGAGTCGTTTTAAGTAAATGTTGACACAATGTAATAGAGAGTAATAGTGTAAGCACAACCTAAAGGAATGGATGTAATGGTTTATTATTATCGGGGAAAACGGTCTATTTAACAGACATACATTTACTGACGTTTTTGTCATTGCGTCATGTCTACCAATGCAATGCTCACTCACCAGGTTCAGTGCACTCTCACTCATCTCAGCGACGAACATGTCCAGCAATTGGAATCGCTTGGCTACAAAGAAATTACCACTGTCATCTTTGGTCAGTTCTCCGGCTTCTCTGATGACATCATCCAGACAAATTTTGGCCGACGAGTCTTCCTTTGATGCCAGGAGAACAAAAAAGAAAGAAAGAAAGGAAGAAAAATCGCTCAAGCATTATAAGAAGCACTCAAGGTCCAATAAAAAATGTTTGTTGAAATACCAATCTAAAATTACCCAGTGCTGAACATTGTAACACAATTTTTATTAAGGATCTTTCCTGTTATGTGTCATTGTTTCCTGTGACTTTGTGAAGACATGAGTTTCAAGTAACAAACATTACCGCGATTCACTTAACAACTGTTTTCTCAAAAATCTTCGAGAAAATTTTATTGATTTCGATTTCTTTCCATCCTGTCTCAAAAATTCGGACTCTAAATTATGACGAACGTGTCGAAGAGTCGAAGAAATGTAACGTGCGAACCTTACATATATATATGGTTTGTAAGCGTGCTGGCAGTGAAATAATCTTGAGAAATCGTTCAAGACTTTCGGCCGCAGATACGAAGGCAAGTCCTTTAATCATGGATCGGTTTATACATAGACAAGGCAATACAGTTATTTGAAAAACCTCTATCATCAAGCCTGATTAGATTAAACAAGCATTTGTATTAAGACTTCCCATGGATTTTTATGTATTAAGATAAATCTGACAAATTTTTCTTGACATTTATATATGGTGTTTCTTTGGGTGGAGACAACACGAGACATTTTACGCAGCATCGTTTTTTCCAATCTGTCCTTTTGTTTTCGTAAACTATCGCATGAAAGACGAAAGAGAAAAAACGGAACGATGACATTGTAATAAGTGTCACAAAATATGCGATATGACGACTATTAGCGATAAATGAATTTGAAAAAAAAACCTCAAAATAAATTGCGAGGAGAAAATCTATCAAAACTTGGTTGTAGAAATGAGCTAGCATACCTTTAAGGTTACCAGATAGCGTCCAGGGATGCGTTTATCAGCATCAACCCTGTACATCGGAGCCAACAATGGCCGGCCATGGACAGACAGAGCGAAGACTAGGATCAAGACGGCGATTCTCATTGCCACTGATTTCTGGAGACGATCTGCAAGAAAATCGTACAAACATTTCTACGACCTAAAAAGGCTACACTACAATGCATCCATAGCGAATTTCTCATCGGGACTCCAAAGAACCAGGATCTCCTACACCACTCAAGAAGTTTGTTATGTATACGCTCTCCTTAAAATCTTTTTTATGTCTTCAACATTACTTTAAGGCAACCTTGCTACTTCTACGGCCTTTTCTGTACATACCTGTACATGCACTTGACCCCGTAAAAATCCTTGAACTTGAACTTGTTCTCACCTTTATATAAAACTTACGTCACGCTATAGTTTTGGGTTCACAGAGCTGCGCGAACTTGATTATACCAATGAAACAAGAGTATGCTGACTAGTATGTATCGTGACGTCTTCTTGACACATCACATCAGTGTGGTTAGATCTAACCTTGGCGTTTAGTACAGTTATCTTTTTTTGCTTACAGAGTAAATTCCATTATAATTAAAGTATGAGATGATGAGATATACAACAATGCCCATCTGGAACTTTCGCACAATAAAATTCACCTTACTGATGCCACACCTTCGATAAGACAGCATACATGTATGTATATATCCGGGATTAAATTTTGTAACACCTGCTCAGAGATGGGTGAGTCCCATAGCGGTAAACATGACACCTAGGAGACAAGTGTATTGTTTCGCTAATAGCAAGACAAGTACAATCACCAATGTTACATTCGATATAAATGATATAAATTTGTTCTTGACGATGGCATAAAATTATCTATTTAATTTCTATTAGTACTCTAACGTTTAAACCCTAATGGTCGTAAATGTTTAGAGATCACGTGACTGTTTGACCACCACACCCACGCACTGTGTAGATTGGCCATAGTCCCTCCACCAAACCTATCTCGCTCATTTTTTTTCAAAGTTTTATATACTAATTGAAATGCCCATGGGTCATCTCTTGCCAACGGCAAAGCTTTTCTTCTCATTTTAGCCTACATTTTTACAAAAACACGAACTTTTCACCCTACCAGGAACAAATCCTCAAAACATATCCCACCATTTTGTAACGAACGCAAAGGCTCCCTGAATTCTATTCATTTTAACTTGATATTCGAAATCTACTTGATAGCAGCTCTGTGCAGGAAGTAACCCACTCAGATGCAAGACACTGAGTGTTATGACTGTTGATTATATGGGTGTCGGTTTTTACTTTGCATTTCTCTTCTAGTGGCAATTCCTTCACAAATTGCGAAAGTGATGTGTAAAGTCGATTAGCTTCTACCGTCTTCTTTCGACAAGACTGAAAATGCTGACGTCATCCTAAGCTGCTATTCAAATAATGCAAAATACTACATATTATAAAGACTTCCCAAAGCAAACAGATTTCAACTAGAAAGATGATTTCGAGAGATTTTTTGCGTTGTCTTTTTTTATTCAAAAATATCCCGTGTGAAGTTTGCGAAGAAATACGACGATTGTTATACCGAGAGTAGTGTAATGTCTTCAGGCTAGACATACACACAAAAGCATACGTCACATAGTTGTATAAATTCCTGCCGTACATTTTTCTAAAAATCAGAGATTTATCATCAACTAAAGGCTAACATTTGCAGCAGATTTACGTCTTTCACGAATTTATAAGTTACGAACATTGTCAAATACATCTTTCGTCCGAAAAGAATGATATTCTCAATTTATAAGATGGCTCGCCCTCAACGCAACTCTGTCCGGGCCTCGTATAAGTAATGAAACTAATTAAAGTGACTGACATGAATGAACTACTCGTTAGAGTCCAACATGACATATTGGACCATAACGGCTTGCTTTCATATTCGCCTTTCAGTGACTTTCAACGAACGCAATTCGATTTACAGCACCTGCTGAAAGTAGCCAGGTATTATGGAATGATGCCACCATATGCATTAATTCGATTTTGACATTTCAGGGTGGAAATAGCATACATTAATCTCGTTATTTCAGCAATAAACCACATCCGCTGAGGGTACATCACGAAATTTTGGCCAGTTCGCGACATATGTGCATGTAAGCGATAGCTCGAATGAACTAGTAAAAATCGAGGTTATTATATATCATGATATTAAATTGAATTCTGGCACGAAACGTCAAAAGGTTTTTTTTCTCCAGCTGAGAGCCGTGCCGGTTCCAACCGAGCTACACTGTAAATATTGCATTGTTATATTCACGCTTTGACCAATCAGATGGCGGTATTTGCGCCATCAGCACACTGGTATTATATTGATGCACATTATACGTAAAGCCATCATGTAAATTGACTACATTCGGTGGCTTTCAATGTAACAGAACGTTGTTTAACGTGCTACATTACCGTGCTACATTTCAGCATGCACGATTGGAACACATGCGAGTTCTCAGTTAGAGAAAAATTCCTTTTTGACATTTCACGCCAGAATTTCAATTTAATATTATGATATAATAGCAATAAACCACTTAGCAACGGGTATACCACGAGATTTTGACCAGTTCATTCCATATATGCACTCACTATCGCTCGTGTATATGTCGTGAACTGGTCAAAATCTCGTGGTATACCGTCGCTAGGTGTGGTGTATTGCTTAATCACACATTCTAACTTTAAAAAAACATACCAAGCGAAACAAAATGATTGCTACTTTTGTCCTTTTATTTGTGTCTACAACTGTTCATCTTTATAAGAGTACTTTAATCACGAGGACTGTGCCTTTAGGAACCTATGGTTCTACCTGTTCGACAAGATTGTAGAAAACTCGGATTGCAGTAGGCCGTATCACAATGAAACTCTGCCCTTGCAGATTTTTCTACATTTGAAAAGATACTCCAGGAAAACAGGATTTGGTCAAGCATTTTCCAGGAGCGTTTTCCTGAGCAAAAATGCCCCTCCAGGCTCATACATAATGTAATAACTCGAAAAGATTGGAGACTCAGTAATTTATCAACTTTATTGAAACGCAAATAATTCACCATCAAACAACAAAAACATGGAAAGTTAATGTGACTCTGATGGACCACAGCGGTTCACATTTAGCCGATGAAGAGGAGTGTGTTTGGAGAATTGGAGCCTGGCAATGTAACTTTATCTATCGAGGATTCTTGAAGAAGCTGAGCCTTGACGGCTTCGTGGGACATAGAGGGGTCCATTCCCAGCAACACAGCGGCAGCTCCTGTAAGGAAAACAATTGTTTGATTAAAAGGAATGCTGTATTGCGGGTTATTATTATGGCTGACATTGTTTAAGTAATAAGGTAACCCCTCTCTCGGCCAATAATTGACGAAAACAAACTTTGCGCCGAGTATATATTGGAGTGCAAAGTTGGAGTCCATTATGGGTCGGGAGAGTTACATTATTGCTATTATTTTATAGTTTTAGTGAATTTATCGACGTAAAAAACATCTGGATCCACAATGGATAATCGGATACATTATCAATAATAATCTGAGTGTATGACGTCACAAAAGTCACTGGTATTGACAAAGTTGTAATGTAATGATAAGGTGAATTATCAGACTGATTGTGAGGAGGGACTAAAGTTAACACTTCACTAAATTATGAGTTGGAATGTAGGATTGCGGAGTTGACGGCAGTACTTATGAATACTTACATCAGCAGCCGCATTTTACACTTTAAATACTCCTCGGGGACAGTGTTTTGACTCTTAAACTTTTACAATATTCGTTTCTAGCCTACCTCTTGTGGAGACTTATTTTAAAGCTCTTGGATTAAGAAACATTTTCACCATATATCTTAACTTTTTGAATATCGGGAATTTTATTGTCCTCCATACTATAACACAGGGATGGCTGCCATTTTTATTTTAAAATCGATAAATATTGGGTAATTTTTTTCTCTAGTAACAAAGTTTGCGCAATGACCACGATTTTCACTATTGATTTTGAAAGAGAATGGTTGAAAATTTGCGTGAGGAAAGTTTGAACAAAATTTTGTCTTTCGAGGCGCGAACTCAGTACCTTGATGTGAGTCTTCTCCTACGGAAAAGTCTTAAGATTGGTTGATAATAACATTGCACGGCGTGAAAAGTAAGGGTTAGGAAAGTGAGAGGGTTACAAACAGATATTCAAGATGCTAACTCTGTAAGCTTTTCAAATTGAAGGGTTCGCGGAGCGATCTTTGTCATCTTAATAATGTGTCGCTTGATTTGTTAGGAATGACAATTAGACGAAATTGCGACATTATTTTATAGATTTATTAATGCTTGGACTTTTAACGGACCGTTTTCTTGGCTGGTTCAAGCTTTTTTATACGCAATTACAACCATGAGAGCGTGTCAGACAAGGGTGGGGATATAGTAAGGATATATCACTAGGACACAAAGGGCGCGATAAATGAACTTACCGGCCACATGCGGGCAAGCCATGGACGTGCCGCTGATCGTGTTCGTAGCATCGTCAGCCGTGTGCCAGGCACTTGTGATATCAGAGCCAGGAGCAAAGATGTCCACACACAGACCGTAGTTGGAGTAAGTCGCCCGTGAGTCCCTTGTAGTGGTGGCACCTACGGTTATTGCCTGTAATAAATAAGAATATATGGGCATTGTGTAATTTCCTCCTTGTCCAAATATCGTAATTCTCGCACAAGGCGAGAACATTTTGGATAAGATTCAGTTACAGGCGTTCTCGCGTGGGACATTTTAAATGTCTTATCTAACAGAGAATGACCCTTTCAATACCAATATGATCTAGATAAAAATTAGTAATTTGGTTTATGACAGACGGATTTATCTCATATAGTACATACTTAATATTCAAAATTTCTGCATCAAAATGGATGTCAATAGGAAACAATGTAACATCGTTATTTGTCCTATCTTTTTCGTTACTAAACCAATATGTTTTTAAGCTGATGTCAAAATGACAGACTACTCGGCGCGAGAACGTTCGAGACTTTTCACTTACACTGGCAGACCTCGATGGTGAATAGTTACAAGCATCGTCGTTACTGTTGCCAGCAGCCACTACGACAGTAAAGCCAGCATTTTTCAGAATGTTCACAGTGTTGTCAAGGCTGATTGAAATACTTCCACCTAGCGACATGGACGCTACACCTGGCGTGATTCCAAACGAGGCAACCTGGTCAATACCTTTTTATAGAAATTGAAAAGTTTATTACGTATTACAAAGTGTATCAAATCATTAAACTTGCTGGTCACGCGGCACTACCATTTTGTATGATGAATTTTCTGAAAATTCAGTGCAGTCTCCCCGTGTACTGGTTGCGATGATGACGACGAGGTTATAATATAAAGAGTTCAAAAATCATGATCTGTCTGCCGTGGTTACACTGTCGCCTGATGTGTTTTACCGTCAAAGTTTAGGCTTATAAAGTCAAAAAACGATGGAACGCGATGTGGGAACGTGGGAACAAGGACTTTACTTCAATTACGTTCGTGGTTTCAGCAAAATAGTTAGATTATAATCAATCTTACTTGTCGTGCATGCAGCAATAGAGAAAACTCAAGGTTCTATGATGCAAGCTAGTACCGAACACAATCCACCGTTTGGCGGAGGGACTGTGTTTGGTGGTCTCGGTAAAGTACAAATGGCGGAAACTTGAAGAAGAATGCGATAAAAGTTTGACCAAACTACGTAACAAATTTCATTTCTGGGCAAAGTTGACCAAAGTGTGCTGGGCTCACCATCAATGACTTCACTGTTCGAGCCGAAGCCGATACAGCTCAACACTCGGACAGCCCAAAGCGAGGCCGACTTGGCTACTCCGTATGACGAGCCTGCTGCAGTACCTGCACAGTGTGTACCGTGTCCGTTACAGTCGTTGCCCTAGTAACAGAGTGATAAGATAGGGTCAGGATCAGAGATAGGACGAAGCCAACAAATCCACAAAAAACAGCGTAAAATTGTCAATGATGATGAACTCAAATCTCGTCTTTGCATAAACTTGTAATGCGCGTGCGCCCCACACACCTATGAAGATTGTTATTGAACTTGTCTAAAACAATGACAGGTATGGACTATGGATCTCCTCGATTCATACAACTCCATTGAGATATGGTAATTTTCAAAGGCATTAAATATTATACTTTACTATATTTGAAGGGGGCATCAAGCATACTTACGTTACCACGGAGGGCGTCATAAAAGAATTGGGCTCGCCCATCGAAATCGATGTGTGTAATGCGAATACCGGTGTCGATGATGTAAACATTGACTCCGGTTCCATCACCTGAAACGGCATGCAAAGAATATAAGAACTTCTGATTGTTTCTGAGATTTTTTTGCAGTTATAGTATGAAATTTGATTCACCACTATATCAAAATAGCCAAAGGGTATTATAAATACGATTTGTTCCTTTAACATTAATTCTTGTATGTGTCTACTGTCAAATCAAAATTCAATACGTTTAAATACAGCATCCATATCAGCAAGATATTTAAAGATACTTTGCTGTCTTTCCTCGTGGCGTGAACGAATCGTCCAATGGTAGGTCTCTCTGATCGACACGGTCAAGGCCCCAGGATGTGACAACAGAAATACTGTAAAACGAGTCCTCCTCGACGTAAGCGATTTCGTTAAATTGACGCATCTACAATATAAAAAGCAATCTAAGATTGAAAATTATTCGATATAGGGGTGCCAGGAACGATAGAATCGGGTACTTCAGCAAAAGTTTACTCATTGTTGGTTTTGTCTTAATTATCGGGAATTGCACAGTTTGAAGTTTGGTTTGTTGGTATTATAGTGTCATTTCATAAAGAACGATTGCCTTCAATGGGATACAACCGAACATCATTGGAAGAAGGGAATTAAAATTTGCCACCCGTAATCATTCCATTCTACTCAATGTGCGTAATCATTCCATTCTACTCAATGTGCGTATGATAATACTCAATTTGTGTATTCTTCCTTCACATATCTGACACAAAGAAGGAACATACCAGAATCACGTCTAAGGTAGGGGTTAGGCCCGGCAGAGTCAAACTTACCGCTTTCAGAGCGGCCGCATTCATTTCTACTACGAAACCAGGATACGTTGGTATTGCTTTTGAAATCGGACATCAAGACCTTTGACCTTACTGAGCTGCTTCACCCGGTCAATGGCAATGACTTTGTCTTCTTTACTCAACGAATCCTGTTTAATCGAAATAGCAGACGATAAAAATAGAAATGCATTCGTTCGTTTGATTACTGATACAACAGAAGGATTCTTTCCAGTCGAGATTTCTGTTGGTATTTCTCCATTCACAGAAAAAGCTTCATTGCTGAAGATTCTTTTAATAGCCTTTCAATGAGGCATGACGATTAGTTCCACAGTGTTTACAAGGGTTTAGACTTACTAACAGCGACTTTCTATAGCTTTCTATAATGATATTAATCTATACATGAAGAAAACTCATTCCATTAAAAACTAATTACAGTACATACTTATGGCAATATCTCATCGAAATTGAAGAGTTGTCTCGAAACATTGTAAGTTTTCACTCTTGCACATCCTGGTGTAAGTTAACGTTTTGAAATGTAAATTAAGAACACAAACCTTAAAAGTGACAATATATCGCCCGGGAATTCTACTTGAATCTCGTCCTTGATAGAGCGGAGCAAGCAACGGGCGAGCGTGCGCAGACACAGACAAAATTAAAACCAAGATGGCGACCTTCATCTTCCATACAGCTGTGACGAATTTCTGCTGACAGAAATCAAATGTACATGGTAATAACTTGATTATTGCGGGCTAGAAAGTTATTAAAAGTATAGTAGAGCGTAGATTTACTTCTGTGGAGAATTGCAGAATATATAGACTTTCATTTTATATCATGCGAAGCAGAGAAAGAGAATCCTTGATAACGTGTTACGCTTGGTGTAAGTTTGTATAATGTTTCATCCAATATGAATGTCATTCACGTCGTCCTATGACATTAACTTGTCATAAGAACATTAACTTGCCAAAATAAGAATCTTCTACTTACCATCCAACCATGGAGTTGTAACTTTTCATCTTCCACCAGTTACATATATTATCTGTATCTCCTCAAGGATGCCAGATTGTGATATAATGTCTTAATCCGAACTTAATCCGGATGTAACGGTGACGTAAGTCAAACCCAACAAGCTACGAAATGATAGAAAATCTCACGGCCACAGATATTCGGACTCTCGGACTTTCAAAATACTGTTTTGGTCTACCACTTGTGGGGGTTCATTTTGAGACTAATTCAGTTTGTAAAGTTAAGTTTTTATCGGCCTAACTTGTAAAAGTTGACAGTTTGAGTTTTATTATCACATTTTGCACGGTGACCCCGGTTTTTTATTCTTGAGTACGGAAGGGGATGATTTAAAGTTTCCCTACAGGAAGTTTCGGCAACAGTTTAAATCTTTCAAGTTCGAGGTGTGTATACCTATAAAAGTTAATTAGTCACGTACAAAGAGCTAGTTTAAACAAGCCAGTGGGAAACTATCGAACTGTAAAGTTCTGGTGGACTCACAGAACACGAGCAGATCTGTTTAAAGGATGTTACTTGCCGACCCTATTTCTGGAAATACAATTCTTGCGACACTGTCCTGCATAAAGCGATCTCTCTCCGATTAAAAACGTAATGTCTTTATTTTCCAGTATGGTACAACTACCTGAACATGTTAACAGTACTGGCCTTTTGAATTGTTACACACCAGATAATTGCGAATATGAGATCAAAATGTTTGCGAAGCCATTTTCCGAAAGACAGACCAGGATTTTTAAACGCGATATCGAGTTTTCAGTACAGTCAAGTAGTACTGAGCTTATACAACTGATAACGAATAGAATATTCTAAACTGTAATATCGAAAACTTCCCCATAGTGAAAAGTAAGTAAAGTTAATATTAAACTCATGCGTTGGCAGCAGTGATACGATATTACTACAGTAGCAAGTCAAGAAGATCACATCTCTCCATACCTTGAACGAAAGTCATATTCTCAGGAAATGCTTAGAGTTCAGGGTAGATTGTTGTATCAATTTACAATTGAGAGCTCCCAGGGGTCACTTCATAAAGTTCATGTCGAATCTCAATTTTCTCGTGATACGGTAAACTTCAGGTAGAATAGTTTTAAATAGCTAACCATGCATAAATTTCGAATACACTGTCTAATTTTGCTTCCGAAAAAGTTGAAAATTGTGCGCCATTCTCTGAATAAATCTGCTGCGAGTATGCAGCCCTAAATCTAGGTTATGGTGATCCTTAATAAATTGAAAGTGATGTCAGTGTGAAGCTGTGAAAATGGAAACACGAATGGGTTTGTCATATCTGAGATTGTT
Source organism: Ptychodera flava (assembly GCF_041260155.1). Taxonomy (NCBI): domain Eukaryota; kingdom Metazoa; phylum Hemichordata; class Enteropneusta; family Ptychoderidae; genus Ptychodera; species Ptychodera flava. The sequence goes on along the minus strand of NC_091944.1, from coordinate 32,907,227 downwards.
TTTTCTTGGTGTTAGGCAATCGAGGACAGGTAAAATTGTATATGTGTTCAATCCTGTGGACCAGAGTCCTCTTTAAAACCAGTGACCAGTTTTTTTCCTTGTTGCTATGAGGTATGGCTATGAGATCCCAAGATCTTAGTTACTGACAATTTCAACCATTTTCATCTCCATTCAGTAATCAGTTAAAGTTTGAACTGAGATAATACGTTGATGTGCTATTTTAAGGACTGGGTCACGCGTCTCCCTGGAGAGTATCTGTAGTGTCAAGTCATTGTATATCTCATTGTAACGGGTTTTATCATCTAAACATTATCATAACTTTCCTTTAAGAACTCTCGATTTTATTAAATTATATCCAGTTGCCTATGGAGTCTGTAACAATACATTTGTAAGCGTCATGACATTATTCATTTTACTGTTCGCAAGATAATTGAAGAAGAATGGGATATTATTAAGCATCCGACAGCGCAACATACTTGCACATGGGCAACTTTACGGTAATCAGCACTTTATAGTTCGGCAAATGATGACACGAGATTTGACGAATCTGCCATGGCTGTGCGATGCAGTGAAGTTGTATTTATCACAGCTGCTAGCTGCAGTACATCAACAGTGCTGACAGCTGAGTGGCAACCGTAACAAATGCCTACATTTATACCAGTTCAATGTAGGGCTGCACTTAGCTAATTCAATTACACACTTTAAGCCCCAAAGCAAAACCAAGTTACCATAAAAATTCGGATCCAGTGTTATGCGAATTAGCCCAAATGCTACTGTTGCTGGAGCTTCACTGCAAAGCCATTCGGAACCAAGAAGCAAAAAATCTTAGAGTTGAAACACCAGTTGCATTCTGGACAGTCCTTTAATAAGCACAAACTATTAGATAGTCTCGAGTGTTTTTGTCCTGTGCGGTAACTTATGATTCTACAACCTAACCATATACCTGACATATACTTTAAGCATAGATCCGACAACGTTTTTTTCTTTGGTCTATGCTTTAAGCCAGGTTGAATTATTCCTGAATTGCACCTGTCTTTGCAAAGTTTCGTATTACTGGTAATAATCTGACGGGCATTGATTGATTGATTGTAATTATTTTTGACCTGCAAATGAACAACACCAAGAGTTGCGGTATCTTCCAACTGTCACCGGTTGTGGTGATATTTTTTCATCAATAGTAAAGCTGAGTAGTGTTTTAACTGTGCAGAAGGCCGGGTCGTAAAGTAGTTACTGAAATAAGAAAGATACAGATTGTACAGACAATTACGTCCCGGTTGTAATCAAGGATCCGAGCCACCGTGGCCGCTATGCCCCTATCGCGCCATCAATGCCGCCATGACTTTAATGAGCCATCATGGCCACCATGACTCTAAGATGGAGAAATAAAACTTGGAAATAGTGCCTCCCTTGGATTGATGCTTCTCTTTAAGAAGGCGTTACATATAGTTTAGGGATACTGTTACCGATTGAGGTTCAAGGGCAAGTATGACTGGGCCCTTTAAACCGATGAATTCTCTGCAAAACAACTAAGCTCACAAGTCCATTTAAGTATATATATTTTAAAATCGTAGAAAGTGGCAAATGCTGTGATATGTATTTTGTAATTACTGTTTTTCACGTTGCACGCAACTGCCTGCACACTCGCTCAGGATGAGACACACGTCGACATTTTGATTTTAATGAACATTTATTGTAAAGCACGAATTGCAATTCTGAAAATTACAACTTCATGGGAATTAATGCCATAAGCAATTTTCAATTGTCGAGGAATGCTGCATCGTCCGATGATGGATTGACCGGAACAAGAAGGTTCTTATCCGATGTACAGGAGCAAGTTGGGGGAGCCGACTCCTGGAAGACGGATCTTGTCGGCTGAAGCTTCGCTCAGGAGTTGAGAAGTGACCTGGGCTGGGGTCATGTTAGTGTTGCTTCCGAGAAGAACAGCTGCGGCACCTGAAAATATAGCGAGACAATATTGAGTTTTACTTGACACAGGATGTGAAAACATTGATGTTTTGCATATGAACCGTCATTGCCAGATGAAGTTTGAAATAGCTCGTTAAAGGAAAATTGTTGTTTGTATTCTATGTCCCACGTTAAAGAAACGTGGGAGAAATTTAAATCAAAAATAGTCCAAAGTAAACGTATGGAAAATTACTTGACATACTGCAAAGTTTGGCGTTTGCCTGTTTCAGCAATTTTGACTTGTTTCGTCCAAAAGTTTGAAGAAAGCAAATGCCTAATAACGAAGAAAGTTGCGCACGCGCTAATGTGATAACAGTCGCCCTTGAAACTAGAGGTGCTTTGACATCACATTAAGTGACAGACTTGAACTAGACCGACCTGGCGTGATGACTTGATGCAGAAAACAGAGTTGAATACAAAAGTCCAGAACAACAACGGTCAAGTCATTTAGACGTTCACAAGCATCCTTCATTGAGGGTAATGATGTGTTATTGTAAAAACTGCCTCACAATCACACTTGGCTATCCTACTTCCAAGTCAGAATCGATGATCTTACCAGCAACGTGTGGGCAAGCCATGGAGGTACCGCTGATGGTGTTGGTAGCATCGTCACCGGTGTGCCAGGCGCTGGTGATGTCAGATCCAGGGGCGAAGATATCGACACAGGTACCGAAGTTGGAGAAAGAAGACCTGGCATCGGAGTTGGTGGTACTGCCGACCAGTGATGGCCTATATGGGAAGAATGAGGAAGGTATCTCAGTTTCGGCTACCTGTTGAGTTTTTTGCAGTAGTATAACACTTCGAAAGACTTCGAAGACTTAATTTTTTCGCTCAAATCTTCCCTGTGGAAACTTTTAATCGTTCTCTTGCGTAATCAAGAATTAAAATCACGTGTCACCATTCAAATTTGTCTGGATATCTGTCCCCTCGACGCATTCTACCTTGATCTATAGTTCGCCATGTAGGCCTAATAATTTTGTGGGATGTGTTTGAATGATGTTATGGAGTTTTGCAGACCTTTGGTGACTAATGTTACATGATCAAAGTCGCAGAGAACGCCGTCCTTTTGAGATGCACACGACACTCTCTAATGGAGACTTTACCGTATGTGTGGTAGAATATATTTATACAGACAACAGTGCTTAGTTCGTTATCTACATAGCTCAGATACATTATTGAAATTAAGAAATTAATGCATCGCATCGCCGTTCTCCTCAAATGAGTATTCTGTTCAGCAAATAAACGAAAAAGTCTTCCAAACGTACAGGTAGTGTTTTAAGAAGGTGGCCCCCAAAAGGCCAAGCAACGTAAAAAGAATTCAAAGAAAAAAAACAGCATCAATGATCTCTCCTGAAGCAATGGCTTATGATTTTCAGAAACACAGAAAAAACAGTTCTTAAGAAAGATGGTTTCCGTTGAAATTTGAAGTCTTGAATACAAATATTCAAATTACCTGATTTTGAGGTTGACTTGAGTGCAGCTATAGGGAAAATAATAACGAGTGTATGTATACTTACGTCTGCAGCTCTAGCTGGTGAGTAATTGCAAGCATTGGCATTGTCATTGCCAGCAGCGACCACAGTTGTGAAACCAGCGTTGACGAGTGTTCTGACGCCGTTATCCAGAGCGACAGATGCACCGCCTCCAGAGACATTGAAGCAACGCCGGGCAAAGCACCGCTTGAGGCAACTTCGTTCATACCTGCGGAACCGAGCATGCGCATTATGTTACGAGACTTTACTCACGATGTGAAATTTAAATTAAATTATCATATATAAACATCTATCTACAGATGGACCTACAACAAATAATATTAACAACTTAAGTATAGCTTCCATTATGAACTGCGTTTTAAACATCTTTGAGCTAAACAACTCTGACTACAGTCAAGATCGTTTACAAAATTTCATTGGTTTCTGAGCGATTCGGATTCCGCCCAATGTCCCGGACGAAGGCGATTAACGCGGGAAAAATTGTATAGTCAAGTCGAAATAAAGTCAAGAAAGTACGTGTCATCGCTATATAAATGCAAAAACATCATCAATATCGGCTCAGTCTAGAACAAAATAATTTTACCAGAAACGATGTTTGAGGTAGAGCCGAATCCCAGACAGCTCAGAACACGGACGCCATAGACGGAAGCTGACTTGGCAACACCGTAGGTTGTACCTCCAACAGTACCGGCACAGTGAGTTCCGTGACCGTTACAATCTTCGCCCTGAAATATCAATACAATAGATGATAGGACCAGTTTAAAAATCATGATTACTTTTGGTATCCATATACGGCTTGGTGTGGTAAGTTATAATAAAGTATTTTCATGGCGGTGAATCGGTTTCATCGTGTCAAATGCTGACTCATAAACATCTGTTTGTCCTGTAGGCCGTACGTTGTCAACAGTCATGAACTCAAGGCACTGGTGTAACAAGCACTGAATTACAGGCAAACATTTTGCAAATATAGCAATACAAAACTACACATGACATTTTGAACGTAAACGTTGGCACGTTGCCTGTTTTTGTAATCTTTCAGCGACTTGAAATCAGAACTACGAGCAGTGTATTGCTCGCTGTCTACCATTTGTTTGTTTATGTGTATCATAAGTGTTGTATTGCTTTTGTTGGTTTTGTTTTGTTTTGGAATTGTTTTGTAGTTTTTGACTCACGTTTCCTCCGAGGGCGTCATAGAATGCAGCAGCACGTCCACCGAAGTCGTTGTGGGAAGTGAGAACACCAGTATCGATGACGTAAACGTTGACACGGCACCGTCACCTGAAAATTACAAGTCACGTAATGTAATGAAATTCCTATAGGATGGAAAACGTTTCTTTTTCACTGTCGATGCAATCCGCACTTAGCAAAGAGTCTCTATACGCACATTTCCCGAGACAGACAGCAGATATCACATTTACTCGACAATCTAGGATGGAAAATGACATGTATGGTTTTTTGAAGTATTCAGATGTATAAAACTTAGGTTATCAGCAAAAACTCAATAACAGCCCGGTCTTCCTTCATTCGCTAAGTAACTTTGTTAGTACCTCTTGGTGTGTAAGTGTCGTCCAATGGGAGATTGACTTGGTCAACTCTGTCCAGACCCCAAGATCCAACAGCGTTGATGCTGTAGATGGCGTCCTGTTCAACGAACTCGATTTCGTCAAAATGGCGTACCTGCAATGACAGAAAGCGACCATCTTCAGTCAACGACGCTACGAAGTTAGCAGACGATAACGTTAAATTGTTACTGGTCGAAAAAAACCCAGTTTGCTTGCTATTGCGTCATCAAGGAAGATTTTTTCCTCGAATTGAATATATTTTGATCGGAAATATAGGCGACTATATATCCGTCTGGAAAATAATTCAAATTGCTCGATTAGCACACCAATGCAGCAGAAATATAATATTTGGCAGACACCATTTTATATTCTCTACTAACTTTCTACAAAATAGATGGACATATTTTCTACTTACCAAGGTCAAAGCTTTGTCTGACATTTCAGCGACGAAAGCCTTCATGGCGGAGAGTCTCTTATGGAAATGGATGCCGAGAGAGAGGTCCTTAGCCATACCCTGGACACGACGTACAACGGCATCAAGTCCAACTTGCTGGCACTATCCTGAAAGTAAAAAGAAGAAAATCAACGGTGAATGTGGAACGGATATTCGATCTGAGATTACAAAACGAGTATTTCTTAAATATATCCCCAATGTATCTACTTTGCGATCGAACGTAACCATCCAATTTGTTCGACACAGAACACGGCAGTCATTTTAATTTTAATTTTAATTTTAATCACTGGCAATTATTGATAAATATAGAGTTGCTCGCGGAAATTCACTGTTCCAAATATACATTTTTCCTAACAAAAACCCTTGTAAGGTTCTTCCCCTAAATGGACTTCCTATAGTATAAATCTAACCATGGTACGAAATAAATTGGGATAAAGCAAAGACTGGATTGTACAAATATTTTGAACGGGTCGGAAGAATTTCACATGCAGGAGCATAATCACCTTCAACTGGACGATGTAACGTCCTGGATGAGTTTGTTGGTGTCTCCTCTGTGAAGTGGAGCGATGAGAGGACGAGCGTAGGCAGTGACTGCCAAAGCAAGAATCAATGCGGCGACCTTCATGTTTGTTTAGAATTTCCTGTAAAAAAGAGAAAGAAGTGTGATTTTGAATGACAGGGATCCAAACACCACAAGCGCATTGTTACTATGCTCTAATAAGAAGAATTAATTTGAAAATGTGAGACAGCTTTGATGTAGTTCAGTCTCTCTGTGATTAAAGAATGCAAAGACGACTTAAATGAAACCAGAAAGTAAGAGAAATCATTCACTACGACGTGATTCTATAAAATGATTTAGACAAAATACTAACATGGAGCAAAATGTTACAGGTGTAAATGAGGTCTGAAGACTTACCTTTCTTGGCTGTGAGTCCAACAGTGTGGCCGACTGACAGAATGTTTGACTCTTATATACTATCCGAAATGCCGAACTGATGGCCGGAAGATGTGTAGATTACGAACACTTACGCCATCACTTCCTCCGTTATCTTATAATTTATCCGGTCTACGATTGTGAGCGGGTCCGAGTTTCGTAAGTTACGAAGACTGCGCGCGCAACTCACGTGTTACACAACTGTGCTGAGGTGTGCGATCTACCCATGAATATACCCGGCATATTATCCGTAACAAGGCAACAAGAAGGAATGTGAAAATAAGTGTAACTCTGGCACAAGTCAAGATGTAATTAAAAAACGAATGAGAGAGGAGTCAGTTGCTTCCTCGAAGAAAAAAACAGCAAACAAAAAAATTATAGTACATAGAGAGATAGTAGATTTAGAGGTAAAATTGAATAGTTGTCAAAGTAATAGCAAATAACTAAAAGTAAAATATACAGAATCAAGCACGAATTGAATAAAATATATATCAATAAACTCAGAGGTATTCTAATCAGAGCAAGAGTAGAGTATTATGAAGAAGGTGAAAGAAAAACAGGTTACTTTTTGGCTCTGGAGAGAAAAACATTCAGAAAGAAACAAATCAACAAGTTATTGGTCGATGGTGATTACAAGCTTAGATGAAATCATACGAGCCGAAAAACATTTTATCAAACGCTATATAAAGCACCAGAAATAGCTCTGAGGAAAACGCTTTGCGGAGATATTTACAACTAGTGAGACTGAAAAGAGGCATGACAAACGAAGAAGCTGAAAAGTGTGAAGGAATAATCACAGAAAATGAATGCCGACAAATAATATTCAAAATGAAAACCAACAAACACCAGGAGATGACGGTTTAACGATTGAATTTTACCTTAGATTCTGGAAGACTTAAGTTAAATTATGATCAAATCATATAGTGAAAGCTATTTAAACAAACATTGAACTGAATCTCGGAAATAAGCATAATAAGCCTGATTCACAAAAGGAATCCCGTTTGAATTTACAAAAACTAGCGTTCTATCTCTCTCTTAAATCACCATTACAAAATTTTATCCATGGTCCTCGCTGAAAGAATGAAGAAAGTAATTTCAATCATAATCGATCAAGATCAGGTTGGCTATATAAAAGGAAGGTATATAGGTCAAAATGTGCGAACGATTGAAGATGTAATTACATACTTAGAGACCAACAACCGAGGTGGCGCAATCGTTTTTCTAGATTTCTATAAAGCTTTTGATTCTGTTGATCATTCTTTTCTGTTAGCAGTTTTACAAAAATTTGGTTTTGGTCTACAGTTCATAAACTGGATCAAACGTATAAAGATTCAAAACGTTTTGCGGCAAATAATGGTTGACTGTCAAGTAGCATTAAATTGAAAGAGAAGTAAGACAAGGATGTCTACTTTCTGCACTTTTATTTTTATAAGTCGTTCAGGAACAAAAATAAAACAAGATAAAGATATACATGGGGTTAAAGTTACAAACGCATCAGAACAGAAAGAAATTAAAATAACACAGATGGCAAATGACATGCAGCTTTAGAGTCTTAAATTTAATTGATGAGTACGGGAAGTTTTCGGGACTTGGATTAAATTGAAATAAAACAGAAGGTCTTAAATTGGGAAAGTGGAAAAACAAAATGAATTTAGGATATATTTCATGGCCAGACAAACCTATCAAAGCACTGGGAATATACTTCGGTCATTGTAAAAGTGAAACCGTCAAGCTGAACTGGAATATTAAAATAGACAAAGTGGAAAACATGTTGTGTGCTTGGAAAAAAGATACTTATCCCTCTTTGGTAAAATCACAGTTTTAAAAAGTTTAGCGATGTCAAAAATCTCCTATGTTGCTTCAATGATTGATATTCCAAACAATACAATTGCAAAAATAAACAAAATCTTTTATGAATTCTTATGGGATGGCAAAAAGGGAAAAGTAAAACGGGCAATCATAATCAATAAATTAGATCAAGGTGGACTACAAACGATTGACACTGAATCTCATTTGAAAGCTCTAAAATGTTGTTGGGTAGACAGGTTAGGCAACAACACAAACGCTACCTGGCAAATGCTACCAATTACAGATTCAGTAATATTGTAAATATACCAAGATCATTTGTATGTATGTTACGCGAAATGACAAAAATGCTACCAGCTTTTTACAGAGAAGTGATTTCATCTTGGCATGAGATTAACGAAAGTCAAACATTAGTTCATAATCCAAATCCTATCGCTAATCAAATAATCTGTGGAAATGTTTATAAAATTGAAAATAAAGCTCTTTTCTTTAAAAAGAATGGATTAGATCAGGTATTATACATGTTGCCGATTTATTAATAAATGGAAGACTTCTGAAAGAAAGGGAAATATTTCATAAACTTAAAAATAAAAGAAACTGGATGATGCAATGTAATATAATTAAACACGCCTTACCAAACGAATGCATACGGATTATGTCACGAACAAGAGGTATAATTGTTGTCAATAAATCAAAACCAACAATATTAAAAAATGACAGTTCTGGAAAACAGAAAGATATATTTCAATTTAAATATAAAGATTTTTATTGGTCTTTGATGCAGAAAAAGTGTTCAAAATCTTATGCACAAAATCAACAGAAAATTTGCAACACTGGAAGTTTTTCTCCTTTTTACTTGCTTCCTTTGATCAGGTTGAAGTTGACTTCAGCACCGTTTTTACGGTTATTTTTGCAAGCTAGGTAAAGCAATGATTTTTGACAATGTGTTTCAGTCTAGGTTTTTTTTTAATCAGTACAAACACTTATACTGTAAAAGTGGTAAACAGATGTTGAAGTAACTTTTTTTCTTATTCTTTCTCGTGCACTACTTTTAAAAAGAAACTAAGTTTCTTTATCAACATGTAAGAACAATTAGAATGTAATCGAGTTTGATTGTTAACATGCTTACAGAAATGCCGATAAAGTCTGCGATAGAAAAAAAGAAAGATACAGATTGTATAGCTAATTACGTCCCGGTTGTAATCAAGGATCCTAGCCATCATGGTCGCTATGCCCCTATCGAGCCATCAGACCTCTATGCCCCTATCGAGTCATCAGGACCTCTATGCCTCTATCGAGTCATCAGGACCTCTATGCCCTATCGAGCCATCAGGAACTCTATGCCCCTATCGAGCCATCAGGACCTCTATGCCCCTATCGAGCCATCAGGACCTCTATGCCCCTATCGAGCCATCAGGACCTCTATGCCCCTATCGAGCCATCAGGACCTCTATGCCCTATCGAGCCATCAGGACCTCTATGCCCCTATCGAGCCACCAGGACCTCTATGCCCCTATCGAGTCATCAGGACCTCTATGCCCCTATCGAGTCATCAGGACCTCTATGCCCCTATCGAGTCATCAGGAACTCTATGCCAATATCGAGCCATTAGGACATCTATGCCCCTATCGAGTCATCAGGACCTCTATGCCCCTATCGAGTCATCAGGACCTCTATGCCCCTATCGAGTCATCACGAACTCTATGCCAATATCGAGCCATCAGGACCTCTACGCCCTATCGAGTCATCAGGACCTCTATGTCCCTATCGAGCCATCAGGACCTCTATGCCCCTATCGAGTCATCAGGACCTCTATGCCCCTATCGAGCCATCAGGATCTCTATGCCCATATCGAGCCATCAAGGCCGCCATGACGTTAATGAGCCATCATGGCCACTATGCCTCTAAGATGGAGATGCTTCTCTTTAAGAAGGGCGTTGCTTATAGTTTAGGGATACTGTTACGATTTGAGGTTCAAGGGCAGTATTGGGCCCTTTAAAACAATGAATTCTCTGCAAAACAACTGAGCTCAAAAGCGTAGGAAGTGGCAAATGCTGTGATTTGTATTTTGTAACTACTTTTTCAAACACCAAGTTGAACGTTCTACACGCAACTGCCTGCACAAACGCTCAGGAAGAAACAGTCAATATTTTGATTTTAATGAACATTTATTGCAACTAAAAAAGCACGAATTGCAATTCTGAAAATTACAACTTCATGGGAATAATGCCACAAACAGTCGTCAATTGTGAAGATACGCTGTATCGTCCGATGCTGGACTGACTAGAGCAAGGAGTTTCTTATCCGATGTACAGGAGCAAGTTGGGGGAGCCGACTCCTGGACGGCTGATCTTGTCGGCTGAAGCTTCGCTCAGGAGTTGAGAAGTGACCTGGGCTGGGGTCATGTTAGAGTTGCTTCCGAGAAGAACAGCTGCGGCACCTGAAAATATAGCGAGACAATATTAAGTTTTACTTGGTGCTGGATGTGAAAACATATTGATGTTTTTACATCAATGTTTTGTACATCGATGAAGTTTGAAATAGTACGTTAAGCGTTAAAGAAACACAGTGGCTTGCCCTGTGTGTCCCACGGGACAAGAAACGTGGAGAAACGTAATTAAGAATGTCAAAAGTAAAAGTATGGCAAATTATTGGCATACTATACATTTTTGCAGTTACATGTTTTAGCTGTTTTAACTTGCTTCGTCCAACCTTTCGAAGAGAGCAAATGTCTAACTTGTGCATGTGTTAATATGATATCAGTCGCCCTTCAAAGTAACTATGCTATCGCATCATATTATGCGACAGACATAAAATGGATCCACCTGGAATAACTATTTGAATACAATAGTCCTGAACGATAACCGACAAGTTGTTTTAGAATGAAAGGACGCTGACAAGCATCCTCCATGCAGGGTAATGATGTGCTGTTGTGAAAACTGATCCACAATCACACTTGGCTATTCTACTTCCTGGTCAGAATCGATGATCTTACCAGCAACGTGTGGGCAAGCCATGGAGGTTCCGCTGATGGTGTTGGTAGCATCGTCACCGGTGTGCCAGGCGCTGGTGATGTCAGATCCAGGGGCGAAGATATCGACACAGGTACCGTAGTTGGAGAAAGAAGACTGGCATCGGAGTTGGTGGTACTGCCGACAGTGATGGCCTATATGGGAAGAATGAGGAAGGTATCTCAGTTTCGGCTACCTGTTGAGTTTTTTGCAGTAGTACGCGCTTCGAAAGACTTCGAAGACTTAATTTTTTTCGCTCAAATCTTTCCCTGTGGAAACTTTTAACCCTTTCACCACCATGGTTTGTCCAAAATCCATTGTTTTCTATGGTAAGTTGGACCTGTATACAGGGAACTGGGGGTGAAAGGGTTAATCGCTCTCTTGCGTAATCAAGAATTAAAATCACGTGTCACCATTCAAATTTGTCTGGATATCTGTCCTCTCGACGCATTCTACCTTGATCTATAGTTTCGCCATGTAGGGAGTTTGTTGGATGTGTTTGAATGATGTTATGGAGTTTTGCAGACCTTTGGTGACTAATATTTCATGATCAAAGTTACAGAGAACGCCGTCCTTTGAAATGCACACAGCACTTTATTATGGAGGCTTTACCGTATGTGTTGGTAGATTATATTTGTTTTAAGAAGTTGGCGCCAAAGTCCAAGCAACATTTCTAAAAAGAATTCAAAGAAAAAAATCAGCATAAATGATCTCTCCTGAAGCAATGGTTATGATTTTCAGAAACACAGAAAAAACAGTTCTTAAGAAAGATAGTTTCCGTTGAAATTTGAAGTCTTGAATACAAATATTCAAATTACCTGATTTTGAGGTTGACTTGAGTGCAGCTATAGGGGAAATAATAACGAGTGCATGTATACTTACGTCTGCAGCTCTAGCTGGTGAGTAATTGCAAGCATTGGCATTGTCATTGCCAGCAGCGACCACAGTTGTGAAACCAGCGTTGACAAGTGTTCTGACTCCGTTATCCAGAGCAACAGATGCACCGCCTCCAAGAGACATGGAAGCAACGCCGGGCAAAGCACCGCTTGAAGCAACTTCGTTCATACCTGTGGAACCGAGTATGTGCATTATGTCACCAGACTTTACTCATGATGTGCAATTTGAATGAAAACGATAATATATATAAAAGTCGATCTACAGATGGACCTACAACAAATAATGTTAACAACTAAAGTATAGCTTCCATTATGAACTGCGTTTTAAACATCTATGAGCTAAACAACTCTGACTACAGTCAAGATCGTATACAAAATTTCCGTCCGATAGTTCATTGGTTTCTGAGTGATTCGGATTCCGGCGAATGTCTCGGACGATGGCGATTCACGCGGGAAAAATTGTATAGTCAATTCAAATATCAATTTAAGAAAGTACGTGTCATCGCTATAAAATGCAGAGACATCATCAAGATCGGCTCAGTTTAGAACAAAAATAATTTTACCAGAAACGATGTTTGAGGTAGAGCCGAATCCCAGACAGCTCAAAACACGGACGCCATAGACGGAAGCTGACTTGGCAACACCGTAGGTTGTACCTCCAACAGTACCGGCACAGTGAGTTCCGTGACCGTTACAATCCTCGCCCTGAAATATCAATACAACAGATGATAGGTAGAGTTTTAAAAATCATGATTATTTTGGTAGTAATATATAGCTTGGTGTGGTAAGTTATAATAAAGTATTTTCATGGCGGTGAATCGGTGTCATCATGTCAAATGCTAACTGTTAAATATCTGTTGGTCCTGTATGTTGTCAACAGTCATGAACTCAAGGCACTGGTGTAACAAGCACTGAATTACAGGCAAACATTTTGCAAATATAGCAATACAAAACTACACATGACATTTTGAACGTAAACGTTGGCACGTTGCCTGTTTTTGTAATCTTTCAGCGACTTGAAATCAGAACTACGAGCAGTGTATTGCTCGCTGTTTGAGATCTGTTTGTTTATGTGTATCATAAGTGTTGTATTGCTTTTGTTGGTTTTGTTTTGTTTTGGAATTGTTTTGTAGTTTTTGACTCACGTTTCCTCCGAGGGCGTCATAGAATGCAGCAGCACGTCCACCGAAGTCGTTGTGGGAAGTGAGAACACCAGTATCGATGACGTAAACGTTGACACCGGCACCGTCACCTGAAAATTACAAGTCACGTGATGTAATTACACCCTATCGACTGAAAAACGTTTCTTTCTCACTGTCGGTGTAATTCGCATTAAGCAAGGAGTCTCTATAAGCACATTTCTCGAGATAGACAACAGATATCAACATTTGCTCGACGATCTAGGATGGAAAATGGCATGTATGGCTTTTTGAAGTATCAGAAAATTAGGTTATCAGCAAAAACTCAATAGTAGCTCGGTCTTCCTTCATTCGCTAAGTAACTTTGTTAGTACCTCTTGGTGTGTAAGTGTCGTCCAATGGGAGATTGACTTGGTCAACTCTGTCCAGACCCCAAGATCCAACAGCGTTGATGCTGTAGATGGCATCCTGTTCAACGAACTCGATTTCGTCAAAATGGCGTACCTGCAATGACAGAAAGCGACCATATTCAGACAACGACGCCAGGAATTTAGAAGAGATTAATATCACGTTGTTACTGGCAAAAAAGACAATTTGCGTACTACAGTGTTGAAGAGAATTTGTTCCTCGATTCGAACATGTATTGATTGGAAAATATCGAATTCAGGCGACTACTGTGACAGAATATAATTGGTCGTTCAACATACCAATGCACACCGCAAAAATATATTTATTTGGTGCTTGGCAGATACCATTGCTATATACTCTACCGACATTCTACAAACTAGATGGACATATTTGCTACTTACTAAGGTCAAAGCTTTGTCTGACATTTCAGCGACGAAAGATTTCATGGCGGAGAGTCTCTTGTGGAAATGGATGCCAAGAGACAGGTCCTTAGCCATACCCTGAACACGACGTACAACGGCATCAAAGTCCAACTTACTGGCACTATCCTGTAAGTTAAAGAAGAAAATCAACGGTGAATGTGGAACGGGTGTTCGATCTCAGGCTACAAAATGAGTGGGTCCCAATTTATCTATTTTGAAATCTAACATAACCTATCCCATCATTTGTTCAAAACATAACAAGGCGGCCATTTGAGTTTTCATTTTAATCACTGGCAATTATTGGTAAACCCAGACTTGCTCGCGGAAATTCCCTGTTCCAATAATATACATTTTTTCTTAACAAAAATCCCGTGTAAGGTTTTCTCCCTAAGTAGTCTTGCTGTCGTATAACTTTAACCATATTACTAAATAAATTGGGATAAAGCAAAGACTGAATGGTACAAATAATTTGAATGGGTTGGAAGAATTCACATGCAGGACTATAATCACCTTCAACTGGACAATGTAACGTCCTGGGATGAGTTTGTTGGTGTCTCCTCTGTGAAGTGGAGCGATGAGAGGACGAGCGTAGGCAGTGACTGCCAAAGCAAGAATCAGCGCGGCGACCTTCATGTTTGTTTAGAATTTCCTGTAAAAAGAGAAAGAAGTCTGATTTTGAATAACAGGGATCCAAACACCACAAGCGCATTGTTACTAAGCTCTCATAAGAAGAAATTAATTTGAAAATGTGAGATAGCTTTGATGTAGTTCAGTCTCTCAGAGACGTCGACTAAAGAATGCAAAGACGACTTAACGAAACCAGAAAGTAAGAGAAATCATTCACTACGACTTGATTCTATAAAATGATTTAGACAAAATATTAACATGAGCAAAATGTTACAGGTGTAAATGATGTCTGAAGACTTACCTTTCTTGGCTGTGAGTCCAACAGTGTGGCCGACTGAAAGAATGTTTGACTCTTATATACTATCCGAAATGCCGAATGTTTGCCGGAAGATGTGTAGATTACGAACACTTACGCCATCACTTCCTTCGTTATCTTACAAATTTTATCCGGTCTGCGATTGTAAGCGGGTCCAAGTTTCGTAAGTTACGCAGACTGCGCAAATCACGTGTTACACATGTGTTGCGGTATGCGAGATACCCATGAAAAATACTCGGCATATTATGTGTCCGTAACATATGAAAACTACCATGCAGAGCTGATGTTTAGTGAAGATTTCCCACAGAATAAGTTGGAGGATAAAAATTATTACAACAAATATACTACCTGATAATTGCGTCTAAATTTCTGAGACATTTAAAAACGGAATAGTTTCACCTTCAATGATTCGCTGCATGTTCATATTTTTGAATTGTCCACAGAGTTTGACATCAACAAATACATGCAATTTGGTATAAGTTGGTACAAAAATCATAAGCTATCTTTTCTTGCTTTCTGATGGACTTCAAGTGAAAATGTCAGACAGAGTGAAGATTTGTAAATGATAAATGAGATCTTGTTTTGAGGTACCATAGGTAACTTTAATGTGCATGGTTGATGAGCATTGGCCTCGGTTGGCCGATTATTTGGGTGAACAATACGTGTCAATTTTGTATGGTCCGTCGGTGAACCATTCATTCCGATCGTTATTACGTACTATAGTGTCTAAACTAAAGGGAAGTGCAATTGCCGGGAGATGTGGGGGATATTTTGATAGATTTATGTCGCAAAAGGAAAAAAGCAATAATAAATAATAAATAAACTGGTAGATGAGCAAGAAGGATAATTTATTAAAGTATTCGTAACTAGAAGGGGAGATGTATTCTAAACATTCATTGATAAACTTCGTAGTTTAGTTTATCATTTAATTAAGAGTATCAAACCACTTCATGAGGAAAAATTATTTTAAAAACTCCATGTGCACAGCTGTGCACAGCTGTGCACGTGTGCGCACGTGAATCGTTCTTTACAGAAGAGCGGAAGATGACATTCGGAGAGATTTTTTTACTATGTAATTATTTGATCAAATGGGAATCTACAGGTTTTCTCAAGCGTTGTTACGTATCAAATGACGATAAAGGTTATGAAAGGATAGTGCACACCTTATGTCAATTTCTCACGGTTAGAATTCGATAGGATCGATGGCAGATGGCATCATGCAATCCACAGATGGATTCTAAGTCTTCGAAAAATCACACATTTGTCCTGCACAATTTTCTCGAATCGAGATAGAACGTTTAGTTTTTTACCAGATTAATATCAGTTAGTTTAAATTAATCGTTTGTTGTAACTCTGAAGTGGGGGGAGACGCCACACCGGTTCAGAACGGCGTGCATCTTCGCCGGTTCAATTTTCTGACAAGAGCGTGGTCAATCTGCTCGCATATTCTGTCCCTCAGCTCCACAATGGAAGGTTTTAATGGTTTAACATGATCTGACTCTTTGTATGCAAAGTCAACATCGCCTAAAACTATGGAATGTATAAGTTTTGATATGAATTTTTGGCGCTTTATTTATTCCCTATTTGAGTAGCTTTCCCGTGTATGTAGGTGACATGAATCAACGTCACATGTACA
The DNA here is from genome assembly GCF_041260155.1 of Ptychodera flava. Lineage (NCBI taxonomy): Eukaryota > Metazoa > Hemichordata > Enteropneusta > Ptychoderidae > Ptychodera > Ptychodera flava. Next base: position 32,890,558 of record NC_091944.1, on the reverse strand, counting down.
CCACATGCTTCACGTGGACTATCGTGTTATGAGTTCAGTTTTCGCTTTAATCCATGATGAAACACGTGACATGTCGCTGCTACGTAGACAGCAAAGGGGAAAACATACCGTCCACCGTCTAATCATCGATGCATTGTATATAACGGACAGTTTAGAATGCTGCCAGAGATCATGAGCTTCAAAATAGACAGTGCTCACACAATCACAGAGAAAGGATTTGCAAACCCGTCAACGAAAAATACCTCAATGGAGAGATAATGGCAGTCTATGGCGCATGTGTACACATAAAGACAACATGCTCAGTGCGAATTGTAAAATAAGCTATACTCTTTATTTAAGATCATAATTCATATCAATCCACGTATACTGAAAATGATATATATTAATGTTTCGAAAAAATATGATATGATGCAAATATGTGTAACAGATGGGCAAATCACTCAAAACGATACAATAATTATTTGTTTCTTTATGATGATGTCATAAGCATAAGTTTCGACAAGATTGCAGGGTCGATCATATGCAAGAGGTCGTACCTGCAAAGCGTTTCGGTATAATTTAAGGTTAGATTGCCTAAATTTGCCAGCACTATCAATGCCAACATCTGACTTAGAACTGGATAGGTTGGAAACCGGACACCAGAAGTTACATCAAATTTCAAGACAACGAAAACAGCTTAAAGTTGCTGTTATTCTTGTATTAAAGCATTAACATATCGGGAATCATTCGGTCCAACATATTTAATCTATATATTCAAAGTGTCGTACACACAGATATATCAAATCTCTCCATTTAAATATGTATTTATCGGCATTTGAAAGGTAAAAAAGGTTTCGATGTCACATGCAGTGTGTCAACTCGCTTCGCTACAAATCCGTTGATGCGTTTTGCTTTTGGGCATGTTAGACTTCACACGGGTGATCTGTTTTGAGCATGTGCTGGAGATAGGTATAGGTTAATGAACTTTTGCTTGGCCTATCACAGAGTTGCTTCTCTCCAAACTAAATGTGTTATTATCACCAGATCTCGTATGTGCAACGAAGATAGATCATCACTGTCCCTATTTTGGTAGACGATTGAGCTATGAACTCCATTATAAATATTCTGTTTATAAATACAAGAACATGCGTGGAAAAAATTTATGTATCCTGTAATTGGTCACAAAATTCGATCCTTTGTATTGTTGCGACGACAGTGTATAGAAGTACAGATACGGAAAAGTCGCATTCATGTTTCAATAAATTATTGATCTAACACTGCATGGTCAAGAGTGATTACGGTAACTTTTGTAGAAACACAGTTTTTTTGGATAAGCGCGATGGTTGATGAAAAGTTTCCAATAAAGGTTTTTTGTCATTCTTTAATAAAATTCAGGTTTCACTTTCAGTTATATTTGTGGCATCTCCCTCACTCAGTTCGAATGCTTGATTTTCGACACCACGACTCGTATTCGAACATCTATGCGCCCCTCGTTCTTCGCTTTCACGGTGGGTACAGTGGACCGCTTGGGCAATCTCGCCACTGTCCGATGAACGGTGTTGTGCCAGATCGTACGCCGGTGATGGTGGCTGGGGGCGCTGTATTGGCGCTCGATCAAGTTCCTGTTCGCGTCTCACAACGCCATGGCCAGCAGATCGATGACCGGCGTGACTGGCGGCTAGACTGTGGCCCTGGCTTCCTCTCTCAGCTTCTCCATGGTGATGTGAATCACGTGAATATCGTCGCTCGCTGAATTGTGGTCCTTGTGAAGTACTAACATTTCCATCTACATCAAGACTTTGGTGATGCAGTTCTTCCTGGGATTCTTCTGTGTAGGATGGTGGTGATGAGGGCGCTACAAGATCGTTGTTGAGTCCAGGTGTCAGGTTGTCGAAGGCATACACCATATCGAAAGAAATTTCATCGTACGCCGGCGGTGGACCATACTGAGGGTATAAAGATGGCAAAGTCTGCATCTGTATGTCCCTGTCCCTGAATACAGACAGAAGGAATGTTAAATTCACATAGTTATCGTTATTTATCTTGATTCACACGCATTCACCTTCTTGGCCGTATAAGACACCAGTATTAGCCGGCCATGACTTTCTAGTAAGTTGTTTTGACCAAACCTAATGCATTCTTCTGAGTCGGTTTTGAGTTTACAGATACAGTCATTTGCACTGTTTCTTACTTAACCTATCATGCAATTTTAATGATGATTTCTTTCCCATTTTACCTACCAAGTTTCTTCGCGGCTTCTGTTGCGTGAATTGGCCCTGGCTCGTTCGCCTGGCCTCTGATGCCGAGACACTTGTATCCTCTTTTCTTTGAGACGGTGACTAAAAGGACATAAGACACGATCCCGAAGATGATGGCAACAGTAAGACCAACAATGACGCCTAAGAAACTGCTGTGATTTTGAACTGAACGATAAAAAGAAAAGGAAAAGACTTTAATGATATTTATTCTAGAGAAGAGGGACATTTCCACTTCTCCTACCCAAATTTTGAAATAAAACGCTTACAAAACTATTGTATTGTGTAAACTTTTGAATGTCATTGTGACAAGAGAATTCTTGGTCTAGGCAAAGTTAGGCTGTGAACGACACTGTGGACAAAATTCTGTTAGCAAATTTAGCACATCACAGCGCCCCCAATCGGCAATTAAGTGAACAAATTCAACGACAGGTCAAAAGGTCTCCATAATTTGGCATGGCTCTGACATATTTTCGAAGAAAATTTTCTTAACAACAACACACTGTCATACTTATACAGAATTATAAAACATTACACTTTTTCTTGAAAATCGCACCGATCACCTAAATGTAGAACCCTACCGAGATTTACATCAAATCAACCGATTCAGCTGCATCTTTACATTGGCAACATTCTTATTTACCTGTCGTACAACCGTATTCATCCGAGCCATCTTCACAGTTTTTGTAGCCATCGCATGTTAACCACTGCGCTATGCACCAACCGTTGTCACACTTGAAATCGCCTATGTTGCACTCTTCACTGCCCGACTCTGTATCAAACAGTGATATTTAAAAAGAAAAAAACATCATTCACCAGTTAGAGAAACATGATGGCCAAAAGAGGAGCATACGTTCACAGAATTGATACAGAATAAAGATATAGCAACAGAATCGCATAGAGAAAATACTTGTTCTCGGCAAATATCTTCACGATGTAACGAAACAGCTCTTATATTAATTTGAGCTGTTTCGTTACATTCAATGCAAATAAGTACTTGCCGTGGCTTCTGACAAAATTGTGAACTTTCATTGGCCATATCAACGCGTTGTCTTGATTGCGAGCAAAAGCCGCAACGTCGGATCGGATTTTGACGCGCTGCTGATTTGAGCAATCAAATTTTCCAATATTTGTGTGGATGTACAATCATCATCATTACATTGCATTGCATAAATTTGAATTGCATTGTAAAACTTGTGAAAGGGCAGGGTTTTTGTCAGCTTTATCACAAGGCAAATTGAGTAACTCTGCACAACTTTCAAAGGAGAACAAAAGTCTAAAATCGCATAAACAGTCAATGCCAACAACTACTGCTGCGAGAGGCCGGTCCCTTTAAATACAGAGGCAAATCGTTATTGCTTGTAGACCAGCATCATAAAAGGAGATATCTGCAAACGAATGCATTTGTGAAAGAAGACCGTTGAAGCAGACAACGAAGCGTGAACTTGTGCGTTTGAAAATTAATGTAATATAAGTATTTTTATTTTAAGATAGATTCATGATGACACAGCAATCAACTGATAGATTAAAACCCTTACCAACTTTATAAAATATTGTGTATACAGCTTTGAATCCCTTATAATCAAACTGATCCTGCGAGGTCGATGACCCTTCGCTTGTTATCACAGTCTGTCGGTCTTCACGTGAAAAGGTGGTGAATTTGACCTCCATTAACGGCGTGTTTGAAGTGAAACTTCCCGTATTTCTGCCGCAGAGAGTGGTCTTTGGAGCACCGAGCTCGTCTAACAACTGGATATTGTCATCGGAAAGTGCCTGGCATCGGTTTCGATCTATTGGGTTGAGAGAAACCCAAGTTATAAATCACATTTTAAAGGTATACAGTCAACTGTAATCTTAATATGCCCATATATGGTCAAAGGGGCGTTCCTTGGTATTCAAAAGTCCCAGGTGAGCGCGCTGTTTTTAAAAAGCGGCCACCCGCTTAAAATCTGTGATTGGTTAGATTTTCTCCTTCCATGGTAATTGTGGCAAAATTGGAACAGGAGACAGTATGCCTTTTAAAGGATGGAAGCTGTAGAAGACATCCCGAAGAACATGTCCACGATATAACTCGTCGTGTTGTTACCAAACTTTTCCCCTGTCACCAGTGATGGTGAAACTATTTGATATTTGTGATACTCAAAAATACTTGCGTAAACGAATATGATGATGGTCTTTGTGTACTATGAGGCTATTACGAAAATACCGCAAAGGATGCACGAGGACATTGGCGCAGCGTATCGCCCGATGAGAAGCGGAGGGCGATGCGCGGCGCCAATGTTCGAGTGCATACTTTGCGGTGTTTTCTTAATAACCTTATTATTATACATCTTACATTCGCGACTGGGGCATCAAACATGGAACTATGTGCCCGAGGGCGGGTGACCATTTGCCCGACGTAAGGAGGGCAAATGGTCTCCTGCCCCAAGTTGGGCTATAATGTTTTTATTACATGCTCTCTTACACAGCTTTCACTCAAAATATTTAGGTTTATTGGTAAATGATAATCAAATGCTTTATTTCCATCTTAGACGAAAATCCGTTAAAAATGGAACGATTTTCATCATCGAATGGCGCAATGATATATTTAAACTACTGTTATGCGGTTTATCAATTTTTTTTCTGTAAAATTTCAAAAACCGGATTTCCTGCGCAAAACATGAAATTTCGACATTTTTACATAAAAAAGTTGTCAAGTTGAAAATAGTTCCGGTTCACTTTCAGTCCAGTGATGACTATGCGGCCCGCGACGTCATCGGCGAGTTACCATTGAATCCTATGGAGCGCGCGACGTTCGATATACGAGGCATGTAATAATATATAACTAATATGTAATACGTATATAAGTTCTACATATGATCGTCTGCTGTTCGCTTTTCTCACCAAACCATGCCATTTAGATTTTGGATACATTCGTAAGGTGGCGGTGGCACTCACAGGATGGCTGTGGAGCTTGTTCCGCAAAATTTTACAACACCCCTTACATCTGGCATTTTTAAACACAAAATACACTCTCATTTGGGGGAATATGGGAGTAAATAGACCAATACACGCCCCTAATTTACCAAATCTAGATGATGCACAGATAATTGCTCATGCAGTCACAGGCATGTCAATGTTGTGTACAGCAATCAGATTGTGTTAACACGCACTCCAATGTAGTATCATTTTGTTATCTGTACCAGCTTACCCTGATTACGGCGTGAAGTCACGTCATAACTTATTGAAAACGAGTATACAGGATGACTTCTTCATTATTGAGAAATAAAACCATTTTCAATAGAGCAATTCGCAAATGATGTCATTGATCTCTCATTAATATGCGCGAATAAATATTTGTCAATTTTTTTTTTGGAGTACGCTTTTTGAAATAATGCGTACAAGAACGACAAAAATACAAGAGGCGACTGCTAGAAGACATACTTTCGTCTTAGACTGTTAATTGCACCATCGGCTACGAATGTAACATTGACAAAATTCGTCCCCATTTCAAGTAGCAGCACGCTAAAGTTAGAAACAACCTGTCACTGACACTGGGTACTGGCTTGGCTTTACAACTATGACATCATTTACCTAGGTTTTGCCTTTGGATTCTCATTATACGGATCAACTTTTTGCTAAAAAAGTGCCTCTATTTCTTGTTTTACGGAACTTGATCAGGAATAAAAATCACCCGGTGATTTGGTAAACGCTTGGGTACCCTTAAGACCTTCTCTTGAGAGTGCCACTATTGAGACGTATGGGTACCGCCTAAGCTGGCTGTTCGTGCAAAAAGGTGTTCGTGCGCAATTTTTCAGCGGATGGGCAAATTTAAAAAACTAAACAGTAGGCGGGGAGAAAATCGATATTTAGGCTACTGTGGGTGGGGAAGAAATTCCATTTTTTTCAGTGGGCGGGGAGAAAAGATTTTGACAGTTGGTACCGGACATAGAAGGAGGGGGTGCCATGGCTGATAGAACCTCAGGGGAGGTTACGCGCTTAACAATGTTTCAAAGTATACTGCTCGTACGGTTTTGTGTTGGTCTAGGGTATCTTGGGCAATGGGGAATTTCAGGAGTGGGGAGAGGGCAGTCGGGAGCTTGGATTGCTGTGGGGATTGGGGAGCATGGATATACTGGAGGGCAGTGGGCAGTGGACATCAAAATTCAGTGGAGGGCACATTTTCCGTGTATGCCACTTGGATGACAGCTCTACTTTCCCCTCCAAATTTTAGGTCAAGGTAAAAAATAAGTAAAATCGATTTTTTTCCTTAAAAACATGTTTTATGATGATTTTGTGAAATTGATGAAATTTACCAGCTGGCGGCACCTGGACGGTTCATGCACTTACCGGTCGGCGGGTACAGATCAGTTTCGAGAAAGGCAATGTAATATTATCGATCTTCGAGTCAGTCGTGCCTAGAAGTTTTGTAAGGCATGTCTTCTGACGGTTCGGGTAAGCTTCGTGGCTGTAATTTCCGTGCGACACAAGTATGCCCCCTCTATCGGTGAATACTTTCCTTGTCTCGTCACAAACTGTGTCCAGAGAAAAGGAGAAAGGAAACGAAATAATGAGAATGGCATCTGCAATAGGATGACATGGACCAAAGTCGCTTCAAGGATTTCCAGTCAAGAACGCCTGAATATTAAAGACAACGGCAGTGATAGAAGCAGTTGAAGAAAAGTAGTTGTCAATAGCTAACAGTATATCAACAGTTGTAATATTTGCATAGTAAATGAATTTCATTATTGTCCCTGCCGATCGCTGCTTTCACTCACTGAACTCTGACCCCTATGGCATCAAGGAGGAATTGTCAACTAATAAGGTTCAAAGAGGTAACAAATCTCCATGTTCACGTACTTGTGCAAATACTCATGTTCATGACCTCTTGTTCAGTCGCTTCAAAATTAGCAGAAAAGCCCGAATACTGGTATTCAGCGTCTGAATGAAATTCTAGCGTCAGACTATTGGTCGTTAATATCAGCTTGGTTGGAGGTGGTTGCCCCGTGCCATAATCAAAGCTACCGCAATAGGTGCCAGTTAGTTTGCCAGTACCATAGCCATCAAGGACGTCAACAAAGTCAAAGCCACACATTCCAGACTGTAATTCGAAGCTAGTGAAGGTCAACTGAAATGCACGAAGAAAACAAATTACTAGGCAAATTGTACGACAAGTCAATTCTCAGTGGCTTCACATCACAAGTATACACCTATGATTTGCTTCGTCAGGTATATATGGTAGGTAGGTAGGTAGGTAGGTAGGTAGGTAGGTAGGTAGGTAGGTAGGTAGGTAGGTAGGTAGGTAGGTAGGTAAGTAGGTAGGTAAGTAGGTAGGTAGGTAGGTAAGTAGGTAGGTAGGTAGGTAAGTAGGTAGGTAGGTAGGTAGGTAGGTAGGTAGGTAGGTAGGTAGGTAGGTAGGTAGGTAAGTAGGTAAGTAGGTAGGTAGGTAGGTAGGTAGGTAAGTAGGTAGGTAGGTAGGTAGGTAGGTAGGTAGGTGGGTAGGTAGGTGGGTAGGTAGGTAGGTAGGTAGGTAGGTGGGTAGGTAGGTAGGTAGGTAGGTAGGTAGGTAGGTAGGTAGGTAGGTAGGTAGGCAGTCAGGCATCAGTCTGATAGACTGACAGCCCAACTCGTACGTAGAGATACAAAAGCTTACCATGACATTGTATCCTTTGGAACGCTGATGACGTAGATGCATATGGTATTTGGTGGATAGTCAGCGTGGGGATAGTACGGAGTGCCTATATTTCCTTCGAGTCGACCCTCGATGTAGCCTCCACACTGACCTGTCCTTGGTGGATCTAGAAAAAGTGCAACATATGTCAAGTACGGTAAATCATATTTTACTTCATGAAGAAGACAAATCTGTAATAGAACCAGCGTGTGACCTGTGTTTGTTAATTTGGCACTTTTGCAACGTCCCTTTTAAGATTTATGATGGATCAGACCTAAAGCTACCTAGAATGATATTTGAATCATATTTATCAGATCTGTTCAAAAAAGTTAAATGTTGTGTCACAAGTATGATCGCAACATAAGCATTTCCCAACCAGTTACAATGGGCAGAAACTCACAGTTTTCCATTCGCCAAAGAACACGTGCACAGTGAGCCAACATTTTAATATGAACTAATAATTCCTTATTTTTAAAATTCATATTTATGCTGGGCAACATTGTAGAAGTGGTATGCCAATAAGTGATGACGTCAGAGATTTGTGTACGTATGGAAATGAGGTCAAAAGGTTACGTTCTAAAAGGAGAGATAAAATATTTTGTGGGAAGGAGTTGTGAATAGACGATGTTCCGCTGATTGCGAGATCTCGCGAGACTTTAATACATGCCCGTAGAAACAGGATTCCAGCTTAGTAATACAAGTCAAACTTTGTATGGAACTAGAAAAAGTGCAGAACTGAGCAAAGATTGCAACTTCATATATTTTATGCAGTGTTTAACGTAATTAGCAACTTGTCCTGTTTTACGCAGTTTGTCCTGTGTTGCGAGAACACGTCCACTGCGAACCACATATTCTCGCGATATCTCGGAATGTCTCGCGCGGTTCGGAACATGGTCTATTGGGGCTTGTAAACTTGGGGATATGATTGAAAAGAAGGGTCCCATTATTCACTTCATTCCCTCGTATCCAGTCATCGCATACGCTCGCTCCGTTCCGACAAGTTGGTCAGCTAACTTTTATTCCTGACCCCTACTGTGCTCTACCCGACACAAAAACTAATCAGTTAGAAATTGTGAAAGTGATTGGAAGGAATTGGAAATTTATTTTATTTTAATGTTAGTAGTTAGTCAGTGCCTGGATTACTAGGCGTCAATGTTTTCCGTACGGCGTTTCTGACATCATTAACAATCGGCTGTACCACTTACACATGGTCGCCTTATGCTGCTGTGAACTAAAACGCACATTGCCAGAGACAGTACAGGACAAGGTATGGATTACTCCAAATAGCAATGGCGTGTGCGGAGATATATTTATTTTGTTATATCGTCACATACGGCTATTACCTGTCGGATCAGCTGGCCTCGTCGGAGTTATGAAATAGTTCGCCTTGAACCCCTGATAGGAAAGATCTGTAAATAGTTCACTAGAGACGAACAACACATACATATTGTTGGTCCATGACGAAATCAAACTGGGCGGTTTCCGGCCTATTCCTCCACAGTAAACTCCAACCAGCTTACCAGTCGATCCGATGCCGTCGCGCACTACGATGTAGTCATACTGACAGGAATAACCCCGTAAATCAAACAAGGAAAAGTTCAGCTAATGAAGAAAAAGAAAATGGCGAAAGAAAATGGATTCATTTGATTATATGAGTTCAACATCGTTTCAATTTGTTTTCAATTTCAATGGTAAAGACCATATGAAACACAGTCCATTTACACGCTGTCATGAATAGCTTGTATTCATTCAGCCAAATTTTGTTGTGATTAGAAATATACTAAAATTAACACCTATGTATGAGTTGAAGTTAAAATTCGTTGTCTTTTGAACTTTCGGTACCTCGTCGACCATGTATACATGTAATCATGAAATCTGCTATTTCCAGATGCTGCCTATATAAAAATGGATACTCCGGGAAGAATATTTTTGACATCGCTGTCTACACCCAGGACTACACCTTTGATTCAACCAACATCCTAACGGTTCCCCGTCCATGTTAAACACTCGCATTTCATTGGTCACCGGATAGACATTTGAATAATGAAAATTTTCTACGAATAATACTTAGTCCATAGATGAAGTAAATTTAACACCTACCGAGATAAAGTAACCGCCATTGGCATGTATAGAGTATTCGCAGTAGTGCCCGGGCAGGTAATTTTTAGGAAATTCAGGCGAATAGAATTTGCCATTCTTGGTATAGTATGCCCCTCCACATTTCCCCCTCACAGTCGTGGTTTCAATGGAAGTCGTTGTTTGGAGGGTCGTCACTTCTGGCAAGTTTGTCTTTTCTGCTGTTGTAGTTTTGATAACAGCTGATGTTTCTGTAAAAAAAAATATACGACGGCCCATAGATTAACAATCTGTCCATGAGTGCGCCCCCTTACGTTAGGTATCGGACGTCACAAGGTGCCACCATCTTAATGCTTGTGGTTAAATAATTCCAAAAAAGTATGAATATACAATTTGTTGATCATTTAAAGAAATCTGGAAACCTTAAGTCATTCCTTGTAAGCCACACACCAAATTTTATTGGAAGATTTTCAAAGGGAGAAAAAAGAAATCTCATAATTTATATATGCAAATTTTATGACGGATCTTAACAAATCTTATCAAGGGCATCCCATGCAGATATTCACCTAATATCAAAGTCAATGAACTTGTGGCTACAATAAATAAATATGAATGTTGTCATTAGTTAAATATGATAATTTCTAATACGCAAAAAGAAAACTAAGAAATATATTATACTTATACTATAAGTTCGTTAATCAATACATTGTATTTCTAATGAGTAACATTGTCAAGATATTAACAAATGTCCGAATTATGCAAAATAAACGCCAACTATGTAAGTCTTGCCGACAGAAAACTCGAGAATTCGTATTCAGTGACTTCATCTGTACCCAGGATTTCATTTGAATCTGATTAGCAGTCTTTGAGTAGTCGTGTTCACAGACAGACAGACAGACAGACAGACAGACAGACAGAAGTGTAACATTAGCTGCTATATATAAACACATGGGCTAATAATAATAATGTGTCAGCTGACAGGAAAGAACATTATACTCCCCCGACCCAACAAAAACACAATCGCGTTTAATACATATATCACCCACCATGCGTGTTATGGAGCGTTCTGCTGGATGGTGTGGTTGAAATTGACGTTGAAAATGTGTACTCCCGTAGAATTTGATATGTCCGTTGTATACCCGTCACTATGGTTACTGTCAATTAAAAGAGTTTCGATAGAATTGTCGTCTGCGTTTCTTGCAATTTTGCGTCGTGGTGATCACTTCTCACCAAATGAACGATCAAAATGAGGACGGTTAATGATTGGAGGATGAACTTCACTTTAAATTGGTTCAGAATTATGGCTTGATTTCCATGGCAACCAGACTTTACTTCCATTGAGAGGAGACGATGTACACCTGATACAAACAAGAAAGACAACATAGCTTATAATATATTTGAAAACAGGTGAAATACACTCAATACTAAACACAATTCAATGGTGAAAAACTGGATATAACGATGATGCACTTAAATTAGGCTACATATTTCTCTCGGAAAAGCAGGTCAACCTGTGAACTATGGCGACGTCAGAAGGGTTCGACCTTGACTTTGTCGAGATAACCTTCAAACCTTGCCGACACAGGTATTCTAAGGTACCAGGCGTCTCTCATAAACCGCAGGACACGTGAGCGTTGCACGTCTGCTGCATGCTTCAACAGGATGGACATGAACGATGCATCGAGAAATTGTCTGGAATTTCTTTTGTTTTCGGTGTAGGCTGTACAAATGAATCGATTGAGCGTAGAAACAAACTGATTTTTGTTTTTAAGGTAGTATGCGCCTCGAAAGTGAAAGATTTAAAATTTTGCTAAACCTTTCATCAGGGAATCTTTCAACAGTTCTCTTTCAAAATTTTAGAACTAGAGAAACAATAACCCAATTACTGATATTTTATATAAAAAATTGCCGCCGTCCCTGGCTTAGCTCTGTGGTAAAAATAACATCTTCGACTTTCAAAAAACTTAAGCCAGTGAAAATTTTTCGTAGGACTCCAAGCGCTTCAAAAGGAGCCCCCATAAGTGTAAGAACAGAAAAGAATTGAAAAGTTTGAGAGTTCAAATGTCTGTCCCCGGGCGCATTCTACCCTAGTGTCAAGTACAGTGTCTTGTTCCCGCTATTATCTACAAGTGAATTCTGGTCCGCACTAGAATCCAAGTGTAAACATTAACACTGCACTTTACGTGCATACATGCTGTGTTGACAAGCTATGTAGTCGATGTTTTCGACACACTCTTTGGAGTAGGACAAGAACTTGCAATTGAGATAAAAATCAAAACTTTTGACATAATCACCAAAAGTCACAGCTACTGGCCTTTTTATATCCCGTAATATATGTGTAAAAAATGGAGATTGATCGACATATTATGGGATATAGGCCTAAGGTATTATCACGTGTCCATTACAAATGACAGCAATAACAACACGCGATCGACAAACTACAAAGGCTCTGCCACACCCGCATATCAGGGTACACTGAAGACCAGTAAAGTCGATGAGATATTTGGAAACGCTATATGCGAAAAATCCATTATCACGATGTTGTTTAATATTTCACCAATGTAAATTAAGGTGGAGAGATTAAGCAAATATGTGAAACGTTATATTATAATTACCCGGGTCGTGTCCTCGATTTTTTTTTTATCTGTCAAAACAGGAGAGGGACCAAAAGCAGGTCATGAACGAGATCTGCTAAGGTATATTTAAATTCTTATTGTGGGTGAAAATGTTTAAACTTTCCGGATGCTACATTTGCGTGCAGGGTGTTAAGTTTCCTGTTCTTTCTTGAAGCAGTTAGGCACCCCCTTGCATCAAGGTGATATTCAAAATTACTGCTACCCAAACGTACATATCTCCAATGAGAATCCAATCTACTGGCATTATCCAATCTATGAATACGAAAATTCACTATTTACCCTTTCCTTGTACTTCCATATCCGCGTTGGTCGGCCATCATGTCTGAAAATACGACATGTTTAATACGATCTGCTGTAATTTTTACTGCCCCTATATGGCGACTGCACAAAGTTCAACTCTGAGAGATGTTTAAGAGCGGGGCTAATTTCCACAGTGTACCGTGAACAGACTGGTGGTATCTGGTACGGTGATAAACAGCAGCGAATAGCTGTACCTCACAATGCCTGGACTATCACCTAAAATCTATGACTAAAATGAACGTGCTATAAACTTCAAAGGAAAAACTTACCTTTGTTTTACTGTGGTTGATCTAATGTCGTTCGGCCATCGACAATTAGCCAACGTCTTGATTGCATATTCCGTGTACTCTCACATATTAACCCACGATACTGAAGTATGTGCCTTGGACTACAGTACTTAAGATTCGACACTTGTTTCTGTCTAACTCTATGTGTCAAACCGTCTTTTGGTGACGTAAGCCGTGGTCAGGTACACCCTGTCACATACTGTATCGGCGGGTCATTTAGGTGATCCTAACCTAAGCTAATGGTCTAGTCAATCAGTAACTCCTGCCTGCTCATGAGGAGAGCGCCGGATGGCGCCACCTAGAGGTATGACATAATTCTCTGATACTTCCAACAATTATAGAAAGGGGGCCAAAATGCTAGAATCGGACTTAAGTCAGCATAAAGTTAATTTTAGAGTACAGATTTTGAATAATGAAAAGCACGTCTTATCTCAAAATGGGCTTCACGAGGAACAAGGTCGGAGAACACGTAATAAATGAAGGGATTACATAGTCCTTCAACGGAGACAGGACGTACGGGTACAATAAAATATTTGCCAACGTGTGAGGGGGCACTTGTAAATGAAATGGTACTTGAAAATGGACTGCATGTGAAATATATAATGTTGTAAAACTCCATTAGTTGTAACTTTTGATACATTTCCCAGTGTTTTTGTTCTTTTCTGTAAAATAATATTTCTTGCTCAACTCCCTAAAATCATGCATGTGTAAATGTTTGATGTTCAACATATCAAGACAGTGTGTAAATGTGAAATATTAATTGTATTTGTGTATCGATTTATCAATGATAATATTAGGAAAATAGGAAAATAGTTTATTGCTTTCAAAGGCCTCTCAATGATAATATTGCATATTGTACATTGTGTTTGCAAAGATCGTTAGTCATATCCAATATACTCAGACAGAAAGGAGAATATATCATTGTTTTATACGATAAAGCAGGCAAAACAAATTACCGCTATTGGCTCTTTAAATGTGAACTCGTAGGACAAATACAATCCGAGTAAAGTCAATGGTCTCATGTAAAGTAGCATGCGTGAGTGAAAGCCCCAATAGCTGCGATTGTGTAATAACCAAAATATCCTCAGTTTTCCAAGAGTTTTCTTTGAATAAGACCCATTAAAGACTGAAAAACTGTATAACACTGTCATAAGGGCATGTAAATTCAAACGTTTTAAACATCATTTCAGATTTTCCGCCACGTTTTCAAAGACGAATCACATGACAGAAGAGAAAATAAAGATTACAACAACAAAATGTTGGATATTGTGTGTTGTGCAATCAAGTGCATGGCATCATGCTTGTTTCTTGTATGATCAAAATGTGTATGTGCAGGAAATACTGTGCTTGTTTCTACTCTTTCCCTGGGGGCGCCATTTTATGAGTGCGGCATCCGTTTATTATTCAGCCTGTTAAAACGTGTAGGCATGGTCCAAATCAGCAGGCAGTCACTCTGATATTTCTATACATCAACCAACTTTGGTTTGAAAATAAAATCATGAAATAAGTTCAGTGCATAAAATTCGCAGCTATTGGGGCTTTAACGTCTGCTGGCAGAATGATTATGCTAATATACAGCCGGAACAGAAAAGGGAGAAGTTTGTTAAAGTGTCGATCATCACCGACACTGCGAAAACGGGAAGAGAGAGAAAGAGACAGAAAGAGATAGGGAGGGGTGGCGGGAGAGAGATAGGGCGCGCGCAAGTGATAAACCTTACGTTCGCATAAATGCAAGTTCATAGCTCATCAGCAATGTTTGGACAATCTACTGACGCACAGGAAGAAACAAAATATGAACGACGTTGAGGGCGTCAGCGAAATGAAGTTGTCGACATTGGCGAATATGATTTCATACTGCGTGATTTATATGGGTCGTTTTGATTTATTGCCATAAGTTGACGTCTCTCTGCTGATAGAATGATTGTTATGCTAATATTCAGCCAAAACAGAAAAACGAGAAGTTTAAAGTATCGACCATCACCGACAATGCAAAAAACGGGAACCGCACATCTGCTTTTACAAAAAAACACTCGATACGTCAGGTACGGCGATAGTTTGGATCGTTAATGTGTGACTGGTACCAGAAGCGGTAATGTCCTGTAGAGCAACACTGTAACACCTACACACAGATGATATAACACCGAACAAAGTTCGAAGACTATGTGGGTATGTCGTCTTGAATATTTTAAAATAGATTTTGCAATTCTTTCTTATTCAACCAATTAACAGTTTCCTCGTATACATGACGTCATCGCAACGGTGGCATGCGAGAACAATAATTACGTGGGGAGTTTCTGCCGAGGGGAATCAGTCACGTATTCATTTAGTACAGTGGAATAAAGGGTAAGTTTGCTTTGTTGTCTGAATGCGCATGTCTGCCGTGACTATAGGCACTCTGCCGTGCAGCGGCCATCTTGACTGGGCGGCTACTGGCCAAATCTGACTCACATTCTTGTCCTGCCAAGGTCATGATTACCCTGCTTGATAATGCAGGCAGTCCATAACTTGAAAATTTCAACGCGGCACGGAATCTCGACCCTCAATCAGGTATGTAGCAATTTAGACCGGTAGAAATTATGTGTGACGAAATACAAACAAAGTGTCAAAATATTCGTCAAAATCGTAAATCCGATGAAGATATAGACACTACAGAATGTCCAGTAGGAAATATTGTAATTTTTTATTTAAAAATTCCCGTCTAATTTCTTGTACCAAAATGTTGCGTTATTTCTACGCCGTTCTTACTCCATATCAGTAGAGAAGGAATACTTATATCAAATATCGCTGTTTACTAAAACCCAGTCAGTAAGCCACCTAGGAACACATATGAAGAGACGGTTCTGTGATGGTTCCCGCACCGTTCAGTCGTGTAAATGAAGAAGTCGAAACAAATTTCTGAATTTTCCGGATCAGTGAGCTGAAATGAGAAAGACACCCGGTGTATTTTTTATAATTAGGAAATCATTCAAGGAATTCCTATGATCAATACATGATATAAAACTATGCGGAAGTTCGTTTAATCTTAGTTGGAAAATTGGAGCGAAATTACCATTGATTCGATGGACTGGACGTTTCGAAAAACCAGAGAATTAATGATTCCAAAACGGACAGTCAAAGAATCAAAACTTAGGAAGGGTTGTTCGGATTGGTAGAGAAATTCTTTATATCGCATATACCTACGTTGATCTTTACAAGAGTAAATATCGTAAATCCAGTCAAGTCTTTTCTTGTCGGGTTCATGTTGCCACGCAATCTGTAATTGTCTCTCAAAAATAAGTTTCAAAGTCATGCGCAGTGAAGGTTTGACACTTGACGAAACAACCCGTACTCTTTGAAGATTATTGGTAGGCAGGGCTGTGGAATTTGGATAGGTCTTTGTGTTCCAAATCACCTATGAACTTTGTTCACTATGATACAAACAACCAAAGTGAAAGATTTAGTAAGCTTTAATGATAGTAGTAGTTGTACTGCCTGGCGCGTGATGTATGCAGTGATCGTTAGTGCAACCTGACCCATGGCAACTAATGATGCGAATTATCATAATGGCATGTCTGAGTGTAGCAGGTAGAGGGTGGCAGTCGCTACTGTTCATCATTTATCATGGGTTGATATTTATGATCAGTGCTCTGTGGATCAGAAGCTCAAGAATTATTTACTGTACGATGTCATAATATCCTGACAAGTTACGTTTGTGTAAAGAATATGTACGCTTTTATCAGTGTTTTACGTATGCCACGTGCCTGTGTGTTTGAGAGACAGACAGACAGACATAAAGAGGAGAGACATACAGACCAACAGAGACAAGAACTACAGAAAGAGACAGAGAGAGGAAGACAGACAGAAATATAAAGAGGAAAGAGAAGGATTTGCGGGTCACAGGTGTGTGATAGCGACATCGCAGCTAGAGCGACAGAGACAATCGTAACAAGATACACGTGACTGAAAGAAGGGTGAGATGATGAATTTATGGCCCTGAGCATACTGACCAATTGGCAGACAGACAGACAGACAGACAGACAGACAGACTGATGGGATCTAAATTGACAATGGGACAAAACACTGAGCAGCAATCACCGTAAGGGGGGTCGAACATAGGGGTTCCATGGGAAAAGAGAAGATGGAAAAGAACAGACAGACACATGTAAAATGGATGGATGGAAAGTCAGGTGGATAAACATGCATCGTTGAGGTACATGTAGTATCCAGTTACAGGAAAAGTATACGTGTGTGTGAGTTCAGATTATTGCCACTTGGGAGATGTGACGTAATAGGACGAGTTTGTGAGGCGAGCGACTAGATCAGCTAGATGAAGCATCTAATATGACATCCCGATTAACTGACGGATAAAATAGTGTTGAGTACAACGATGAAATGTGTAAATATGCGTATTCGGAAAAATGAGGAGGAAAAACGCTAAACACGGAGTGATTGAAATAGGACAGAAGTCGAAAGGCCAGCTGTACGACACTGACGCTATCACAAAATCTATAATTAGAAAGGTGACCATCATATTATTTTTGTATCGTATTCGAAAGGGTTATGACGCGGCCGCAAATTTTGAGCTACATTCATTCCATCGACGTATGAGGATTATCATGAAAAATTTGATAACCAGAAGGGCTCCCCCGACAGTCCCACAGTTACTGTACTTGTAAATAGGGGTGTGTCACTGGAGGTGTGTGTACCACTTTTGTTACAATGACAGTTCGGCGGTGTAACTGTGTCGTTGTTGACATATGTGACTTTCAATATCTATTTTTGCTCATCGGTATATTCAATGAGTCATCAACACAGACTAGTTGAATATTATTAGTCAGTAATGGCCCACGTCCGAGATGACCATCATGACAATTATCTTGTTATTCCACTAAGATATGTCGACTTTGGACCTATTGTGCAATCAGTCGTTTTCAGCTATTGTTACAAAAGTACAAGCTGTCAAATTTCAAGGCGCGTGCTACTCACGACCACTGAAAGCTGAACACATATACATGTGTGTGCGTGGCGATAACATATAAATTGTCCTAATTTCATAGACACTCTATGTCCGAAATTCCAGTCAATGATGGCAAAGGAGGAGGCATAAATAATGAATCTGCAAACGTATTTCGTCCAAATGTTGTTGTCGAAGTCATCGACTGTATTCGATGGGAAAATTCAGCTGACCACACTTAAGAGTCAAACGAGCGTTCAAATTATCAGGTCGCCGAATATATTATCGCCGCGCAAAAGGTACAGGTCTCAACTATCTGTGAACGACAAGTCGTACTCGTGAGTGCGCATGTGCAGACAAGGTCGGTGACAGGCACGCGCGGATCGACCACAAATGACGAGCGCGTTCTCCTTTCTGGTGTCATCTTAAACTCTTAAACCACTAACGGATACCTCGCCTCCTTAGCCTATGTTGGTCACGTGAAGAGTTTCTTAGGACTGTGAGATCCCAAGATTCCCTTAAGGTAGGCATTTCGCCAAATCCGGGTGCTTGAGTACGGAATTGCTCGAAGTAGCCTTCATGAATACAGCTGTGCGTTCTATGATATATGGAATTACTCAGTGTTGCATTAATAGTTAAGTTACACAACATCGTCCATGAAGGTCGTATGTGGTACCATATTTAAAACAGTCAGAATTTTTACTTATTCTAGCAAAGCTTGTCTAAAACAGTTCCAGACTAGAATTGGGCCTGGCATAGTATTCGATGTCGATGTTTAGTTGCTAACAAGACTTGTTCGGGCAGCTGATAACAGATCCGACTTGAGCAGAGAACTGCAACAGGTGGGGCTTTCCGTGTAGCATAGGGTGACGTCCAACTGATATCAACAGGTACGGCTCGCACAATTCTGCCGCCTGATCCCAAGAAATGAGTGATATAAGACAAATAGTTGTAATGTTTATTTCACTTATAAATTCGTCAGCGAGCAGCCACTCCCTGACAAGCGTTCCACCGACAACTACGCGCGACCCAGTTTTTGTAGTTGTCTGAACATATGATCGTCTGTGACTAAAGTACAGAAATATAGTGAAAATTAAATTTTATGGAGACTTAAATGGTAATGGTGTATTTGTATAGCTGAAAATAACAGGGCCTGCGACATACAGTCGAGATTGTAATATTTTATTTACTGAGGTACAGCTTGTCTGATCATGTTGATATCGTTTTTGTTGTCGGTATTGTTAATATCGTTGTTTTTGTTATTTTTTTGTACTCGCTTCGACGAACAACCATTTACTAGATATAGGGACAGGTATTTCAGAAATCACAGCGATACCGAAGTTACACAATATTTCTAAAACAGAAACGGGGATTATGTAACACAAGGATCTCGACCCGTCGGAATGCCGATCGACTGTGTTAACTATAATACACTACAAGGGCAAGCGAATTTTTGCAACGGTGCCTTAGCATCCATATTTTAACGGAAGTGGAACGATTCTTGTCGTCGTGACAAGAATCAAATGGATGAAATTTGGTTTGTAGCTCAATAATCAAGCGCGCCATTTTACAGACTATAACTGCCCGAACGACAGTTTACGATATTTGCACTCATCTCTCATTCGTGATTGCCATTTTGTACTCTAATCTTACATCAGTGTCTTATCCATCAACCCATGATTGTCACTGATTAAACGCACAGAGATACCTTGTCCATCAGCATATGATATTTTCACTGATTAAACTCGTGAAGACATCCCAACGCTACAAGCAGATTGACTTAAATGATATTTCTTTACTGAGCAATACATCTGTGGCAAACATTGACAGCATAGATTACGTGACGGTTTCTCGAAACACCATGATAGTAAATTTAATGGCGTTTCAAGTCAAATATTAGAATCACATGATCATTGATTATTTGAGTTTGTAGTTTGTTCAAAAAATTTTTCGTTTTCCTAGCTTTTAAAAGCATAAAAACATATCTTTCGAATTAAGTTCATCAGTCCCAGGCTACAATGCCCGCGATGAAGAATTCACTGTCAAGTGGGTTAGTAATTTTATTAGTGCTGCAACACAGTCAACGGTAGAGGTATTTCTCGAACGATAGAGAAGTTACCTTTTAACATCACAGATATTACAGCAGTACCTCCTGTAGTGAGTTGCACGTTAATGTTTTACCATTTGCAAAGGTTGTTCGTCGTCCATTTTACCAAAGTTCAACTCTGTTTGCTCTCACGTACTAAAGTACTGGCATTGGAGGCATCTCTGAGATTGTATAAATCTCGGCACGGTGTAACATTCATATTTGCAGACAAAAAAGAAGATATTGGAAGTGATCAGAGACACAAGGATATTCTATATTTCGATCAAAAAGTGATGTGGGTGGTGTCTGTTCACATGCGATTGTTACTCACAACTACAGTATGGTGTATCAAGTCGGAATTCAAATGCTATCTTCCGACGTTGACTGTGGTGCCCCACTCGCGAATGATAAAGTCATTACACAGAGATTGAACATTCAGTATTCTCAATAATTAGCAGTTTCTATTGAAAAATAGATGCGAATAGTACGCTATCTGAGGTTCGGCTGTGAAATTATTCTCCATTCATACCAATTGGCAAACTACAAGTGCGAATATGCTGAAAGAACGAATACTGACGCTAATTTTTAGCATTATCCAGACTTACTGTTGAAAAATGTAAGGAGAAGCAGAGACACCAAATTTATGCTGTTTTCGTCATCGGTACCTAGTTCATCGGGAACTGACGTCACACACGTACAACTTATTAAAGGTCATAGTACTCAATAGTTTACGCACACGTATTTTCGTAAAATATTTAAATCTGGTTCGCAGTGACCTTTGTAACGCAGTCGAATTGTTCTCGTCGTGTTGATGCCCCTAATAAGTGCATAGGTAATGGGAAACAGACAGGCGGATAGCAGCAACGAGCTAGTCCTCCGATTCTCTTCGGTGGTTTTGGACGAAGTTCTCGGCAGTTCCGCAAAGCGTTTTCTGGAGCACAAGTATACAATAATGACGACTACATCGATGCTGACGATAATGACGGCGATAGTATACTAGTAACAGCGATGAGTCATGTAAATAATTGGACTGGTAACATGAACACATACTGTCAAATTTATTAGACCACAACAGAACATGTCCGCCCTGATCATGACTACACCTATCAAATACAGTGCACTCCCGATCGGGATGCAACTGTGGATTTTATATGCACTTTATACAGCTGTCCCGTTTAGAAGTTTATCTTTTATGAAAATATGATACGACTGGGAGACTTTCTTCCAGATGTGTGACAGTTTGGAAATATATGTTATACATTTGAATTCCTTGACGTGAGTTTGACGGGAAAAAGCACAAATGGAGTTGATCCACGCGACAAAAATATACACTTCATGTAAGCGACAACTTACTGTATCCCTTTTTTCACAGAAGATAACACCATTATTGAATAAATTTGGAAATATACAAAGAAAGAGATAGTGAACTTTTTCAGATCTGTACAATGGTAAAACTACACTCGAATTTGATATTGAAACAAAATACTTGTGCACTTTTCATGCTCGATGTCTATTAAAGAACGCAGAACTGTTCAAATTCTATCGAAAATGGTCTCCGTATCGGGAGACGGTCTCCTGATCGGAGTGGGCGGGGAGGGGAGGGGAGGAGGTGTTAGGTTTAAATCTTGGCTCCCGATCGAGAGATTTCTCTCCTTTGGTCTACTGTGCCTACATACTGCTATGTGAACCTCACCATAACTGGTGATACATAATCGATATTCCCTAAACACGCCTTGATTACAACCAAACATCTCTTACAGGACGAGTATATGGCCAATCATTTGAATTTTCTACAAAATATGAGCTCGTAACCCCATGAAAGTATACATATTCTGAAAGACTAGATATTGAGTAATGCTGTGATTTGTATTTTGTAATCTTTGTTAACATGGGGATCGTGTGGCAGTCAAATAACCGACTTTTACATTCCCCTGTACAAACGCCTAAGTTATCCTAAAACTCTGCTCATATATCTGTTGCCGGTCACGTTTGAATAATGTACGTGAATATGTACATTTTGTCTAAAATTAGTCGTGGATACTGTTTTTAAAAAAGCGACTTTAATTAATCAGGTTCTATTTAATTTTGGACATCAAAATAAAAGTATTTTTTTCTTCTAGCGTTTCTCCTTGACCATGCATTGACATATTAGACTTGATTATGGGAGTGAACAAAGCAAGAACTTGCCTAGGAACAGAGCAGTTGTAGTGATAAAGATATCAAAAATACGGCTAATGGAGCTTTAAGTTTGATTTCAATTTTTAATCGAAATGAGACTCACATCGCTAACCAGTTATTTGCATGAATGTATTTCAACATATTTGAATATTTTCCACCGCTGTCCGTATTTCCTCCGACAGGGTTAGAGAGGGCATAGGATCGTTCTTTATCCAACTGTGATGGCGCTACGGACTATGCACAATATGAGTATATTTCTTACCAGAGCTTATTTTATAATTGGACTGCTTGTATTACCGGATTTCACCGAAAAAGTCAGCCACTGCCTATAAATCCACTGCATGTATCCACTGACAGTTTTGTCACGGACCCAACTGCAACGCCGACTGAACAAGTCGGCCTAAGTAGGCCCACATCGCATAACCGTGTCACAACAGGTAAGTCAAATTTATCAGTGTGCAATAGATGGAAAGTTATTCAATTTGGCACAGTGGTATTTTAAATCACGCACGTTTTGTACCTTTTTGTGCATGGTTTGTTATGAACAGGTCCACCAATCGTCATGACAACCGGCATAACGGACAGGCAAAGTCCGACGCAAGCTAGCAATATATCAGTGTCGTCATCACAATCGAGTATATCACATTCAAGTCTTACATCAACTGGCATGGTTACCAATAAAACGGATATGACGTCACCTTCAAGCGTGATATCAACACAACCGACAACGTCAATGGTAACGCAGACGACCGCGCCAATGATCGGTGAATGCGGAGGAACTTACAGCGCCATCAGAGACGAATTTTATTCTCCGAGATATCCGTACAGTTATCCTGCAGGCATTAAGTGTGTCTACAGAGTTCAGATACAATCTGAATCTCTGAAATATGTCTCAGTAAGTTACTAAAATGTACAGCTTATGACCGCAGTGGTAATTTTAACGCTAAAATTGTTCTGTGCTGCAAATTCGTAAGGATAATAAACAAGGAACGGTATACACTCGTGCAATCGTTCTCTTCGCATGATTTCATTGAAGTGAAACACATGACAACATATTACGTTTTCATAAAACCTCTCACATGTGGCAATAACTATCAGAGGAAGAAATGCTCACATAACACTAACATGATCACGACCATATTATCCAGTTTGATGCTAAAATATACCGAGTTAGTACACGGATGATGACGTAAAAATCTTACGTATAGCCTTTGCAGTCTCGCTTTCATGGTCGATATACGAACATATGTCCTGGAGTTATTTAATTTCTTTGTATAATTGTTGCAAAATAGGAAAATGCTTCTCTACATTGCTACACAGGCAAGCAAATACTATGGTAAAGTCATCTTTTAGTCATTAATTTTCATGAAAATTTCATTCTGTCAAGACAAATTGAGTGTATTTAGATTACGCCCTTTAGATTACAGAATTCTCGTAGAGTAGGCCTAGTCACGCTTTGCTTTGTATTTGTAGTCCATTCGGTGACAATCACTCTATTGTACACGATGACTAGGTCAGTTGCAATGTATTGACCACCGTACGATTTATCGATAACACCCGTCAAGTAACGAGAAACACAGTTGGCCAATATTCAATACTCTTTTAAGTTATTTAAGACATTTCTCTTTTGAGACATTTCTGGAGCACCTTGAAATCTACTCATGTACGTGTTCGGGGATATTGGCAGGCCTAGGGCAGCTCGTACATGGGACCCAAGTCTATGTTTGGCGTACTTTGTGCACTAGCACTCCATCACTCTTAATGAATGCACTGTTTTTGTAAAATGACTGCTACGGAAAACTGGCAACCAATAGTTTCTATCCGTATTAGCTATTTTGGTTGGCACTACAGAACAAGAAAAGAAAGTCTAAAATCGTTTGATTTGAAACTGAAGAAAGGGGGCGTGATGTAGAACAGATTAACCTTTGTGTGTTCACTGTCATGCGTGGCGTGTATGCTCATGATAAGTCAATATTCCGGTCGTGGGCTGTAATCGATGAGGGAAAACAACTTTGTTAGTTGTTATAAATCTGATAAAATTAGATGTAAAGATTAATTAAAAAATACAGTTATGCCGGATTTAGTTTACATTGGGGTCGAGCAACACCTATGTGTATGACTTTATAAAATTCGTCCTCAACCTGTAAATGTGAAAATAGCGCTAAAAGTAAACCGTTTCTGGAACAAAAGTCGCCCTCCTGACAAAAAGCAAAGACAAATCCCCATCATACAGTTACGTCCTAAAAGAAAATTTGTACATTCAGCTAAATAAATGCTCTTATGCGCTTACTCATTGTTCTTGAGACACAGTGGCTTCCACCTGATAAAGAAACGCTCTCTCTCTCGCTCTCTCTCTCTCTCTCTCTCTCTCTCTCTCTCTCTCTCTCTCTCTCTCTCTCTCTCACACACACACACACACACACAAACAAACAAACAAACATGCGAAAAAACGTGCGTTTAAAATAACGATTTCTGTCTGAAACTGTTTTATATCTATTCCATAGTTACGATTCCTGACCTTTGACCTGAAAGGCGGTTCATGCTACGAAGACTACGTATCTGTCAAGGAAACTTGGGGAGCAAACGGCCCGCTCATCGGTATCTACTGTGGGGGAATTGGTAGATCGCCCCCACCGTTGATTGTAACCGGAGAAACAGACGGGATGTATATTGAATTCATCTCAGGACCTTCCAACGTTGACGGTCACACAGGTTTCCACGCCGAGTATGCCATACTTGACACCCTACCAACGGAGATCCCAAGCGGTGAGTTGAATTCTGCATGACCCAGTGATTGATTAAGATGCAGGCATACTATCGATGTCAAGCTACGGCGTTTTGCAAGTAGATGTAGCACCAAATGATAATGGTCCATTTGACCACAGGCACATCAAGATCGCATATATAATATTCAAAAGGAAAAAAAGCGATTTTAAATTCTGTGTCAAGTAAGCAATTTTCCTTCCTCAATTTCGTATTTTTTTACTTTCGTTGTATGCACAGGGAATCCTCCAACCATGCCAAGTGGCCAGTGCGGGGGCGCTTTTGACGATGAGATCACCCGATACAGTGGCTTTGGTTCACCTTATCACCCTGATATCTATCCGCCTGATCAAAACTGTACGTACATAGTCCGAGTGTCGACGTCACCCCTGTCCATGATTGTTGAGGTAGGTTTCCGGACCGTTTCTCGACGAACACTATAAGAAATACGCCAAATGATAAAACAGGCAAGGTGAAGGGAAACCTGTAGCTATGATATGATCATGAAAGGCTTTTGACATTATGTTACATGCAATGCAACTTTTTTTTAACGTTTTTTATTGGAGTTATCAAAAATTTTCAAATACATGTCTTATTAAATCTGAGAAAAAAAAGACATTACAGAAATCAATAAGTAATGATCATTGATCATTATTGTGTATGTCTGTTGTGCTAGGGTCTCGGTGGATATTAGTACTGTAAATTCTCCACTTTTATTATGGGCAAAAATTTTATCTTTTCTCAAGGCAATGTGATACTCAGTTTTTTTGTATAGAGTTCACAAATCTTTTGTATGCTGTAAAGTTAGGCAATGCAATGCAACTTTCATCCTTCACATTTTGACTTTCCGGAAATATTGATCCAAAGTCTAGAAGACAGCAGGAAGAATTGTTGTTTTGTCTTTCCCTATTCGTACATGTTGTTAGGTTTCTTTTATCAACAGTAACATCGGAAAAAAATAATTTCCCCCTACGCGAACCTTCTCAAAAACGAGTCGTTTCAATAAACTTTTTTTTTTGCTATTTTTCCCCACAGGTTAATTTTACCGCGTTTGAATTGCAGTTCACATCTCATTGTGACTCAGACTACGTAATTTTAAAGGACGGTAGAGATTACAACTCGCCTGTGATTGGTCAATACTGCGGAAGTTACAAAAACGCAACAGGTTTCCCGCCTCCGACGTCCATCATGACCCGTGAGCATTACATCTCCGTGCAGTTTGTATCAGATTCAACTTTCAACTTTGAAGGGTTTTATATGAATTTTCAAGCTATCCCCAGCAACACGAAAATGACGCAGTCAACAGTTTCCAGTGAGTATATTCTAGACGGCATTGGCATTAAATGGGTCGACGGTCAATATTGTGTAATATGTCATGACGTTTACGCTCCTTCTTTCTTGAGACGAGCTGTTTAATTTGTACACCACCACCATCACCACCACCACCACCACCACCACCACCATCATCATCATCATCATCATCATCATCATCATCATCATCATCATCATCATCATCATCATCATCATCATCATCGTCGTCGTCGTCGTCGTCGTCAACCACCACCACCATCATCATCATCATCATCACGAAGAAGAAGAAGAACAACAACAAGAGTATTATCATCAACAACATCATTATCATCATCACATTTTATAACCTAGTATCCATCGGGGATACTGACTGGCGCTGAGCAAAAAAAACTCTGAAAGAGGTGCTTTTTAGTTTAGACTTGAAACTTTCAATAATTTGAACAGAAAAAAATTCATGGGCATAGAATACGCAAATGAACGGTCTACGTATGATCTTTGGCGTTGTCCCAGGGATTTTCAATCCGGAACAGGAACGTAGAGGTCTGCTTTGCATGTATTGTTCAATCAGATGTGTGATGTATGTCTTAGCTGACCCGTTGATGGCTTTTAATGTGTATGATAATTTGTTCATATATCTTCGCTGACGGCAGATACAACTCGTTTTTCTTTCTATTCCTTGTGATCTACCAACAGAGAGTTGGTAGATCAGTATTAGCCGTGACAGGGTTCAAAGTCCTTATGGTGGCTCGATAAGTCACATATTTCTACGTGAAGTGTTACTAACTAAATATCAGACCTAATTGTGATATGAGAGGAAATTTTACTTTAGTATTTTGTATTCAGAACGAAGGTATTGCAGTCAATACTTGAACACATTTTTTTTTGAAAACAAGCTAGTAAACAATAGACACTACAGAAAACGTTTCCTGTAGGGTCTATGAGTTACATGTAAGTAGTGAGTCTGGGAAACATTTCACAGCAAGTTGTCGCAATCTATCGAGTCTGACCCTTTAATGAAAGACAGTGCTTGGTATGGAGTCATACCATTCATTGAAGTCCAACATTGGCCTAGGAGTTCGTTCCAACTTGTTACAAATGATTACGAGAAGCGGACTAAGACGAGACTATTCTAAACGCACAATGAGCTCAACCTACAGCGATTCAGAAGAGAAGAATGTCCATCTCTAATATTTTGCACAATATATGTAATATTTTGGACCGTGGATATCAATATGCAAACTTGGAAAAAAAGACGGTGTAGCTTTAATAAATCTCAATAATTGTCAATTTCTGACCACGATTTCATAAAATATTTTATTTTCCAGTATGCAACAACATCACAAGAATTTTGACAGATCGGGGAGGGTTGCTCTTGTCACATGACGAATACGGTGTATTGCCTTATGCAAATGAAGACAACGTATGTGAGATCAAGATCCAAGGCCGGGCAGATGAGAAAGTGTACATTGATATCTTTCAGAATGACCTCAGGGCGACAGGTAACCAAGGCAATCACATTTTGTTTGGGGTGCTATATTAAAGTAGTCGGCGCCTCGAACTTGAAAGTATTAAGCTTTTACTCACACTTTCCGTACGCGTACAGATATATTAAAGCCCCAGTGCTGCTTACTTTCGATTTTTTTTCATTATTTTTATTATATAAATCAATTTGCAACTTCTTATTCTACTCCCCAAAGAATGTTGAAACACCCACTATTTAGCTTGTCAACTTAGCGTCTATATGTGTAAAATGCATGATTATTGTTTACATTTGAATTCTAGTCCGGACCAGAAGTCAGTTTCAACAATAACAATGCACTTTACAACCATAGGGGCTGAGTTGACAAGCTGGATACTGTGTATGTCAACATTCTTTGGGGAGAAGAACAAGGAATTATGGTTCACATTCAAAATAAAAATGGTGAAATTATCATCAAAAGTTAGCAGCAATGGTGCTTTAAAGCAGTCACCTTGCAAACCAAGAATAAAAATCGGAGGTCACAGTGCAAAATTTGGTACTAGAAAATCAAATTATCGAAAATGTACCGACTCGTGAAATTCAAAATGGCCGCCATCACTGTGTTCACTCTATGGGGAAAATGTAATTTCCTATTTTCACAAAAATAATCCGATGGAAACTTTTTTACTCCAAGAGCTTTAAAATGAGCCCCAATAAATGGTAGACCAGATGGGAATTGTAAAAGTTTTAACGTCCGAATTTCTGTCCTTAGGAAATAGCTGTTTTTTTATACGTTCATTAATTTGTGTTGTACAAAACAGGTACATTTTATTTTTCGCCTGCATAATGTATGTTAAAATACCAAGTATTTGCTTTGCCAACAAAATGGCTGTTACCGTAACGGCAAAACGAGTTGAAAAACCGTGATTTTGGGAGTAGAGCGGGAAACATAAACACCACAAAAATACCGCAAAATACATAAAAGTGCAAATATTAAATGGAGCTCTAAAGAGAAAGCATATTTGAAAAATTAATCAAAGCACGGTACAAGCAACGACAAATAAACGTACCATATTTTTAACTTTGCGCTAAAAGAATTCTTACAAAATATGGATGAACTCTTCCGAAACATTTTGTGTTCAACGTACATTTTCAGATTGATGATCTGTATGGCACATATTAGTAAATCCCAGTCCATATCTCACTGGCTTCCTGTAGCCTGACAGTTTTCTGCCTTGTGATATTACAGTAGCATACTTTTTCATTGGATTTTAGATTCATCGTGCAATGTCGCCACGGATGACTCCATAACGATCCTTCCCAACGGTAGAGTATTATGCAGGCAAGACAGAGGCCGGTTCACGTCGCCCTCTGGTTACAACTCTCTGACGGTCAAGTTCACCACCCACCACTATGAAAATGGCGGAAACAGTGCTGGATTCAAAGCGGTCTACACAGTTTTCTACGAGGCCGGTAGGTTCGATCGATTAAATTAAAATAATTGGAATACGTCCTCCCATATCATTTTCACTGTCATTTTTTTTGCGTCATATAACATCTGCTTAGCACGTTGACGTTTTTGAATACTCAGCACAATAACTTATATAATATATTAATTTATGTAAGTACTATGTAAACGTTTGTGTAGGTTCTTGTACTCTGGAAACTTATGTCAACGCAAAACAGAGCTGGAAACGTTGATCGCTAACAATTAAGTTATTAACTTTTGATTTCAGATGCCTCCAGGACATGTCAAGGAAACGACTATTTCTGTATGTACGATCGTTGGTGTATTGCCGAATATTTAGTCTGTGACGGGTACTATCATTGCTCACAAGGGACCGATGAATACAACTGTGGAAGTAAGCATCCTTGTCCCAACGTTTCATGTGACCCTTCGCTATTCAAAAGACTAAGAAACAAGTCTCTTTGCCTGCATTAGACGAGGTTATCTATAGTATCTCCCCGTACAGTCCTTGATGACATATGCATTTCGGAGTTAACGAATGGAGCGAATTCTCGACTCAGTTCGGAGCGGATTCAGTATTGCTGACTTTTGGTCATACTGTATGTCAGTTTGACACAACCGAGAGTTAGCTACACAATTCTGACGACATTGTCCTTGAAGCTCGGTCCATTATTTGACATCATCCTTTTAGGAGATGCCATCGATTTGATTTCAGTGCACGTGACATTCTCACAGATAACTCTCATCATTTCATTTGCAATTATAATAGAGGATGTCACATGTTGACCTTCTGTTTATTTATTGCAGAATCTTCCTCCGATTGGCTCTTCACTCTTTTGGTTCTGGTCGTCATCTTCGGCGCATGCGTGCTGGCGTGCGGTTACAAAAAATACAATCACAGAGGTTCGGTCACAAGTAGAAGGTGATAGACATATGTGCTGTTTATTTTTTTTCTTGTGTTTCTGTTGCATTTATCGCAGCGACTCACACTTTTGTGCACCCGTCGGTGAATTATTTCACTGCAGAAACTGAGTGCAGATAGAAAATGTTATAGGGAGGGAGTGTCAGAACTGCGTCTCTCCGACTTTCTTGTTTACAAACAATGTATTTGCACCACACCAACATAGCTGCAACATTTTAATTTTACAATGTCAATTATGACAAACATATTTGAACTTTCCTAAGTCACCAACGTATACCTTAGATATAGTGTTTACGTTTGTCGTATGGGTCCCATACGACCTTTGAGCGCAGTTCCGACGATCTTTCTTTTAATATGCGTCCATTCCACAGCAAGACGTCTTAAGTGTTGAGCTTGTAAATCTCATATTTCATCTTGTTGTGCAGTTTTTTCAGTACACACTATTGCAAGCAATGGGGGGAGGGTAGGAGGAGTGTGGCCCCCTAAGGAGAAGACATAATATGTTACCTGAACAAATGAGACTAGTGAGGTGACATTTTGAGTTATAAAGCAGTGTGGCATAGAATTTGACTTTGAAGTGTGCAATATGGTATATTACAGACCACGTTCACGACGAGAAAGCTCTGACCAGCTGGAATCTCCTACCCTCGAATTTGACGGGCCTGCATCGCCTCCGGTGCCGCCACCGTACTCCGAGGAACCACCTGAGTATACTGAGATCTACGATCCATCATCACTCGGCATCGACAATCCCGCACTGGAAATGTCTATGACGTCACTCACTGACCAAAATTTGAACACATACGAAATCCCGGATGAACCGCCACCGTCGTATGAATTCGCACTCTCCAATTCGACGGAAAATATTGTAGACACCGCGGAGGAGGGCGGAGAAACTACGTCTGCCGACAACGAAAGCCTGCAGCAAGGTTCCGACAACGAGACAGCGGACTCGGGGATTCATTTCGTTGAGAACGAGAGTTCGTCGCTGTCGGGGGAAACGCGAGATAACTGCGAACAACCTGATCATGAGGATGACGGGCGACCTCAACCTGCAGCAAACAATGCAGAGCTGTCAAGCGATAACATTACGCCGTGTCTTCCGAACGAATCGTCAAGTTCGTCACCGGAGGTCAATAATGAGGGTGAGGAAAACTCAACACCGAGCAAGGGTGTTTGTGAAAGAGAGGACAATAGCAATACCGAATATGAAATTCCCGTTGCAGAAGGAAATGAAAGCCCAACCACGGAGGACACTCGAACACGGGCAAACATCCTTGATGAAGACACCACATCTAACAGAGACGATCGTGATGATGAAGTTAGTGATGGTGACGGGGAAGTAAATACAGTCTGTATGTTTTTCGGCGGAAACGAAGGTGATGATATGTCTGCATAGGCCCAGATCAACACGTATACAAGGCTATCGCAAAATGACAGCTCAAATGTGTCCACCATCTCGCATAATTCATCATTCGAGCTCCATCATAATGCCAATTGTTTGAAGTCTCAGAAGTGTCCTTCCGGACAAGCCAGATCTTGCCAAGTTTGATTCACATCCCCTGGAGGACACGGATTGGTCAATGAATCGAGTGACACGATGTCTGATCATGCACATTATCAAGCGAAACTCACTGAAAAGTCTTCTTCAACGTTTTAAGTGAATGAGGGCTTTGATAGTATAAAGTTAAGTTCTTAACAGTCTAAACGGTTTTTTTAAATGTGAGTTTTGGTAATGCAAATATTTGACTTTGATACGAAAGGATTCCTCTACAGTTATTGCGTATGATGAAATTTTACCAGCAGTGTTGATCTCTGCGTATCGCTGCGGTTTGTATGCCTCAACGGACGTGGATATGTCGATTATACCAAGGTACGATACCCAATTCATGATGCAATCGGTCACACTGTTCTGAAAACAGTAAAAACGGAATATTTCTCAGAGAAAAAAGAGAAATGACGTAGAGTTAAACAAATCAAGAAACTCGTGTGATCTGGCAGTTTTCGTATGATTTAAAACTGTATGGTCACAGGCTCTGACCCCCTTTCCAAGTAACACGGTTGAATAATGCGAGCAAATATAATGCTTATGTGACGTCATCAACAGAATCACGTTTACCTATTTCCCATTCTTCGTCAGGGCTCAGTGACGATGCTCAGATGCTCTGTCGTCGGACACCATTTACCCGTACCACTACGCATGATTGCAAAAATTCTCCTCCGAACTATTCGATTACGCACAGAATAAAACCAAAACAAGCCCCCCCCCAAAAAAAATCCCGTGAAGTTGGGTCACGTGACATTCCCGTTGTTCCGGTCTTTAATGAAGATTATTTTACAACAAGATGGAACAATAGTTTTAGTGCTTGGCAAATGTCAATACATTACAGTACTATTTACACATTGACATTGTACTATGTAATTTTAACATGTCTTTCGTCCAAAAGTGTTTTATACCTCCGATATACATTCAAGATTACTGCAAACGACAAAGATATTATTATTATATATGAAGTTGGTGAATACTTTTTTACAATGCCTTAATTGTTGTACGTCTTTCAGTAAATAAAGGTATGTGAAATATGTCGTGGGAGACTATTATTTTATTGTTTAACGATTTTATTCCGGCTTTGCTCTGAATATGACGTGAAACATGAAAGTCGATATGAAACCAAGAGTATTTTAATGTTTTGTTTGAAAATGATAATTATCATGAAATAGTCATCCATTTGGAATAGTCAAGTCAGCAAGTTCACGGACAACCAGAAAGTTAATCTTTTTAAATTTTTGACATAATACAAATTTTCTACACCGTGGCATGTTGTCACCTCAGATTTTTACAGTGATGCAGTCATCACGTGAGAGACTCTGATTTCTCCATGTATATCGACCTCTTGACCTCACGATGGTGATCTTGTCGGTTCAGATAGAGGATGGGCGTGCACAGTTTACTTCTGCAGTTACTGAGAAGAATTTTGTCAGATTAGTGGCACGCTGAAGGACTGCAGATTGACAACTCTAATTACGTTGACACATCTAGTCCTCTCGACTCATTCATTCAAAACTGTCGTAAACATAGAGGGCGCCCTACGACTTCATGATTTAACTTTGTGGTTTCGTGTCCGTACAAGTATTTGGACAAACATTTCGAAACTGCCCTAAAACATCAAAGAGACACTTCCTCTAAACTAAATGTATCAGGAAAACCATGACAGTCATCCATCTCTACCCTAAAACGTACATCATGTGAGATGTTCTGTGAATTATCGTCACCGAAAACAACATGCCTCAGAATTCCTTAGCTTGCACATTGTATTAATCTTTAAAATATGAACTCTGGTATCCATTGACAAAGGCAGACAAGATTCTCCACTCGCACAGCGGCTGCATGTACAGGTGTTCGGTATTAAAATGTACAAAATGTTTTACATTTCTGCCGCGTCGCCCAATTTAGTAATTACGGGGGATACAATTATGTGCCTACAGGTGAGTCAGACATCAAATTCTATATTTGCATAGATAACTGTTGCCCATATAAAGAATTGCTCTGTGATATCGGCCAGCAGTACAGATGGTACGGACAGTACGATACATATGGCGACCTTTGACCCAGAAAAACTCGACAACACGTTGATAATTGACAGGCCTCTCCGCCAACTCAGGCACCGTGCTTGCCTTCGAGACG
Organism: Ptychodera flava; assembly: GCF_041260155.1. NCBI lineage: Eukaryota > Metazoa > Hemichordata > Enteropneusta > Ptychoderidae > Ptychodera > Ptychodera flava. Next base: position 32,856,570 of record NC_091944.1, on the reverse strand, counting down.
TTGTGCGCATGAGTGGAGGTGGGGTTCTACTGACCGCTTTCGTCAACCCTGTCGATGACCTCACCTGCCATGGCTGGACAATTTGTTTCGTAAATTTACCGTGTTTGATGAAGTGTAAGAAGTTCGTGTGACTGAAAATCCGGCGGACCATCTCTGAAATTACCAAAACTGTGGCTGATATGAGGAAGAGGGGAACTATGGAATCATAGCAGAGCGTCTAACAGGTGACTCTTCACAGAACAGGTAGGGTTACTCTTTTTAGAAATCTGTCGCAGATGACTCCAGCACTAAGCTGGTTGTACCCACGTATAAATCAAGGGATATTTTACCATGGGTTTAAACCAACAGGGCGTCATAAATGTTTGCATGTAGGGCCTACGTTTGTAATAGGGGTGCACAATCTTTGTTCTCAGTCTAGTATCGTAGGCGTCATGCTAACCGATAGAGAAATGAAATTACAACATTACGGAGGTGAATTTGTTGAGATACGACACGAACTTCTTCCAGAATGTCTGTAAGCGCTCAAGCACTGAGAAAAACACAATCTGCGTATTGATCAGATATTTCGTTATGCCGTGTTTGGTCGTTTGAGATCCACGCGCTTTTCACCGCGAACACAAATATTCGGGTGGGTAATGTCAACAAAAAATGTAATACGTAATAGATGTTCATTTCACGAGATTATTAGCCAAGCTCGCGCTGTTCGCGCAGGTGATTGCGCACGATTTGACGTGATAAGCGACTCATCGGTACTACTTTTCTTATCGGCAAGTAAGTTCTGATCGTTCCACAGGTGATTGCATATATTTGCAGTGAGTGTCTATCAGCGTTCGTGCGAGTATGGGTGGCGTGCAACTGATATGCGTTTATCAAATAATAAATTTGACATGACATATTGCAATAAGGCAAACACAATGATAAAAAAGCCTTGTTTGTTTCAAATTTACCCATAATGGACGCGCATTGAACATTGGCGTGTTTGATATTTAATCGGATATTGACCTTTTGACAGCTTCTGCTTTCTGTGTTGCTTGGACAAAAACTGACCCCTGATACACTTCAGGGCAGCATGTTGTAATTTTCTGGTGAGAATCCGGACACAAGATTCATTTTTTAAGGTGAATGAACAATGTCCATTTCACAGCACCTGGTGAGAATGCGGACACAAGTGTCCATTTCACATCACGAACTGGAAAAGAATAAACAAATAGGACGTGTTCGGATTTCATGCATTTCTTAGCTATACAGTTCAAAAAACGGGTGTACATCTCGCATTAAAACATTTTTCTCAAAAAAAAGCTTCATGGTTAAAAGACCAGTCTTCATGGAATGAGTTAAAGATCACACAAAAGTAGGTTTGTTGCCATTCTTTAATAACAAACTGTTCAGAGTACTCGCGTACTGGTGTTGTGAAAACTATTGTGTAAGTCCATATTTTAATCAAAAAGAGACAAAAATTCCCTCGATGTGAAGTATGACAGAAGATACATAAAGTGGCCGATTAGTTAGTGATCAATTTCCAAGCGGAAAGATTTGGAAAACAGGTTTCACTATCCATCACTGATTGAATGCCCACCGAACCAGTAGACGCCAGGGCGGTATATTAACCTAACTGTCAACACAACACAGGTGATAACTTGTTTTTTTTCTAACCTGTTTGTCGGGCTGTCCCTAGGTCGCTGAAAATATCGTCTCAAACGCCAGTTTCCAGCTCTTCTTAAAAATTACTAACAAGCCAGGTTTTATAAGTTAACATCGGGTACAGCACTCTACATGGCAAATTGACTCATTTGAAAGCTATGTCAGAAACAGGAGATTTCAATGGACTGCGTTGTTCAAACGGTGACAAATCAATGAAAGGGGATTTGTCTCAAACGATACTCCCTCTTTCATGTGAAAGGTGATTCATGCTATTACTGATACCAGATAAGCTGTACCTGGTTTCCAACGTATGTATACCACAAACAAGGATAAAATATATTTAGACGAGAAAGTTGTGACTCTGAATGTGAATTTTTACGACAAACATATTTTACGACTCAAGATACTTATACACGTTATGTAGAGGTTTATATATATTAATCTTTAAAATAAACATACTGACTCCAGACTGTTGTTGCTTGATTCTACAGTTCTGGTCTCGAACACAGTGAAGTGACGTCTGTTGTGAATTTTGAGTCGTTTTACGCCCTCAACCGATTGCAACGACGCTGTGTTTCGTTTGTCCGAGATGGCAAACAACACCAGTACAAATAGAACACATACATCAGCCGGTGATGACAACACAACATCGGTCACCCCGACGAAACATCAGAGCACGACATCAGCCAGCAGTACAGGCTCCAGTACGTCACGACGAGCAAGCAGTACTGGCTTCAATACCCTACCACCGGTGTATCATGAGACAACAAAACGTGGCCACTCATTGACGACGTTGGCCAGGAAAGTTAACACTCCGCCTGTTAAAGTGATCACACAACCAGGATATGATCCATTTGAAGAGGGTAGGGCGATTACTGCATTTTCCCTGACCAGTAGTAACAGTAGACCAGTACTTTGTGTCCAGGGTAAAAGGCTATCAAAAGTGGTTATGAACACGCGAAGCTACAATTGTTGGAGAATGTACTTTTTGCTTTGCATCCTCGCAAGAACTTGGGTTCGGGAAAGAGGAGAGATTATTGGACACAAAGAATGAGCGGGGGAGGGCAGAGAGTGGTTGAGAGAGCGAGAGCGAGCAAAAGAATTTACTGATCGATTGATTGATTAAGTGAGTGTGTAAGTATATAGGTGTGTGACTGAGTGAGTATATCGTCACCAACCAGTAAATGAATTTAAGTGTGCACGTCTTTCTGTAAAGAATACAAACTACATCGGCACGTGCGCTTGTTTACCGACTGTCTGAAAGTGTCATGTTACAGTTTCCAGTGCTTCAAACTTTTGTAATCTTTCAAAAATTGTAATTTTAAGTGGATGCGAACAGTTTACTATTGTTCAAATCCGTGGTTATGTGGTACGCATTGAATTATAAAAAGTAAAAAAAATGTATCTTTATATTTTGTATAATTTGAATGCAAATAGCCAGATACCATTTTCTTTTCATCGACAATGAAGTACAACAACGAACAATGCAATTCGTCTACCTCTACCATGGAAGAATAAATGAAAAATGTATAATTTTTTTGGGTTTTTTTCGCAGAGTCTAACGTGGGTTTATTTTCCGCTGGTGGAGGAATCGGGGGATTTGTTGTCCTCCTTATCTGCTTCATTCTCCTTGTCAAATTTGCAAAGAGATACTGCAAACAAGAAGACTTCGACGATCCTGAAAGGTGGGTCCAATGGCAGTGTAGGCGACTATTAGAATCATATCGTCCGATGGGGCGGTCTGTTTCAGGGATGAGTATAAATTTTGTATATTTCAAAATGTCAACGCTATAACGTCAGTGTTCTCTCACACATTCGAGACTGATGAATCACGTGGTCTGATTTAACAGCAGTAGTACGATATTCCTGTTTCTCTGAAAGAAACGTGATGTTCACTCAGGCTAAAATACAACACAATCTGCAAGATTTAGATTCTTGTTCAGAATCAGAACCAGCGTCATGTTAATCCAATTATTATAATATCACAAATTGACAGTTACAATTTTTAATCATGAATAAATTGACTTCCAGTAAACTTTTTACTCATGTATTTTTGTGTTATTTCATACTTTCAGATGTGATCACGACGAACCACTGCCACAGGAACTACTGCTGCAAGAGAACTGCGAGCCGTCACCACCATCGCCCCCACCGACCTACTCTGATTTATTCTCAGATGCCTCTATCGAGCAGAATGGTTCCGTCCCACCCTCGTCCGAAGCCCAATCTCAGCTATTAAACGTTACCTTGGCAGAAGTGGAAGAAGTTGGCGAAGAAGAAGTCTGCACGCCACCTCCGACATACGAATATGCACTAGCCAGATCAATGGAAAATCTTGCAAGGAGCATGGAGCACTTGAATAATGGTAATGATGATGATGTGTTCACAAATTCAACTACAGGAGGAAATGAAAGCGCCACCACCGAAAGGGAAAATGAAATTACTAGTAGTAACAGTGATAGGGAGCAAACGGACACTTCCCAGGATGCATCAGCGGTTGCTTTGAATAGCAGGACAGTTCGCTCTGCAGGCGATGATATCGAAATGGAAGAGCGCCATGTTTGTGGCGCTACACACTCTGATAGTACTGAAGTGACGGACGATAGTAAACCATCACATCCAGACCCATCTTCAGACAGTTACAGTGAATCCAAAAATGACGCTTTGCCAGCGGACACAAACGGTAACATGAACATACAACATCACCTCTTACTACACCAAACTGAGCCAGACGACGAGATTGATCTATGAATTTACATTTTCTGTAAACTTGCAGTCGTTCTCTGAACTTTTTAGAGTTGTCTAAAAGTTTGATATTTCCCATGCCCAACCATGTCATGCAACACGATACGTAACGTTGGAATTTTAACAAAAGTGACATTTGTCAGCTTATACTATTTCATTTTTCTTTCAGAGTTTATACTATTAGGATGTTTACATTTTCATAACATTATGAACTTATCATGCCTTCATGTACCTTCTACTGAACGAGGAAACCCAGAAGTTACTGATAATTTCAAAAAAGCGTCTTTTCAAGTTGACTTTAAAACGCCGAAAAGTTTGTTACGCAGCAAATCCATTTTTGTTTTAAAAAATTATAAGCAATAAAACATAGAATATACTATCAAATCACAATGGATGGCAGCAATGATGTTTTCTGTAGACTGAAAACAAACTCCTTGCCCTTCTTGGAATACTGATTGGAGATGTTACACTTCGGCTTTGTTGGCAAGGGAGTCACTCGATTTGGCTCGCTCAGGGGTACTCTGGTCTTGTTCATTCAAAGGATGGACTCCAAGTTCGCTTCAAGTTCACCGTATTTATTTCTTGGTAGACAGGCTTATAGATGCTCGCAAAAGATACAGCTTTCCCCATGTCTAGGTGTGTTTTGGTATGTAGCGGCATCGTAGTCGTCGTCCTGTTCCTTATCGTCGAAATATGCGTTTTTAAACAAACCCTGAATGGCATAGCCTCAATCATGACACATGTAAGAATTACTGAATTAATGGCAAAGGCATACATCTAATGATAATATTAATTCTCTCATTATGTGCCAGAATAAACATATCATAAACATTGACGCGAACAAAACCATCACGTGAAATTTTCTCGTTCATTTAGGTTTGATCATAACAAACTTGTATTGCAATTAATGAAGTTACTTTTGAAAACGTGAACGTCTCTGCGGATGTCGCCACCCAATCAGGCGAATGTCTGCTTTGTATGCAAATCAACTCGATCGTTTTTTAGATTTAGTGTTTTACTTGAAAAATTTCGGTGTCAACAGCCGCAGCTAAAGATGCGTTAACCTTTGTGAGATATTTCGTACTAACGTTGGTTACCTCGGAATTACAAGACTCTGAGACGAGCGTTCTAGCCTGGAAGGAAGTTTGAATAGTGCGCCCCCACTCCCAAGTCAAATTGGAAGTAGAGGACGGGCTAGAATAATTCTGAGAACATCCCGCATTTTGACCATTGTTTGTTCCACATAAAGGGAGCGCCGAGAAATCATATTTCTTACGATTGTGGATCTTCCAAAACCCTTCGCGGTTCTATCTGAGATCATTTAGCCCTTGTCTTTGTTGAGTTCTGAGTAATAATGTGTAATCGAATCGCAGAAGTTAGAGGACAGACTGAAGAACTATGCTGTTGCGCTTCTCTTGCAGACGGGTAAGCCTACGTTAGAGAAAAGTCGAAGATTCGATGTAGGATGAAAACATCCATTCGCCATTTTCTGCGCCAAATTATCACATCATCTTGATCATCGGTAACTATCGGACCTATATTCCGAAGAATTTCCGAAACAAAGGCAAAAAGGATTTCTAGGGCGGAAAATTTTGAATTCTTCTGCGCACACTCATATTACCTTTGTTGTCTTCGAGGCCTTTCTTCCGTAAATTTTTAATTTGTTCCAGAAAATTAGAACATTTTCTTCTCTGCTTCCGTTAGATATGTGAATTACAAAGCACAGGCCTTACTAAATCAATGCATTGCATGCAATACGCGATTGAATTTTTCACAACGAATTCTAGTCCAGACCAGAATTCACGTATCAACAAAAGCAATGGGAGTCACACACGTACAGGTTGTGTCGACGCGTGTAAATTCAATGATTTCTGAACGATTAGGAGCAGCAGACCAACAAATCGCTTTTTACTCGAAAAAATGACGGAAATATATCAAAAGTTACGGCTGATGGAACCTAATATTCACGTTAGCGAGCTCCCGATATACTTCAATGGAGACGCCATGAACGATCGCGGAGAAAATGAGCGACAAGCTACAGTGGAAACAGCAAATATTTCATTAAGCTCAGTGTCTGCTGCCTTTGACGTTTTCGTCAGGTCATCACCAAGTTTATTAACATACCAATATATGCTGTAATTAATATTCTTATTGGATCATTGATTCCACGTTTTTCATAAACCGCATCAGAGCCAATACTTGTAATTGAGCGGATTTGGCAACAGTCCTAAAGATTTACAGGTGTGCTTGAGAACAATTTTGCAATTAATATCACATCTGCTGTAGCAGCGAGTTCGCCTTTATCCTGCGATTTGATCCTCACAGCCACCAGTTACTCCGAGCTTTGATACTTGATTGACGAGCCAATTTCGAGAAAGTCATCGATACTCGGTGAAAGCCACGATTTTCTCTGAAGCGCGGTCGTCACAGAGAGATATTGAAAGAATGCAAACAACCAAGGGATTGAACGATGTCTCATTTGGACAGTGCCTCCGGTATAACTGGCAAGATTATCACATGTAAAGTGGAAAATTCAAAGGGTAAATGTTGATTTTGTCAAAACAACATCAGGTCGACCATGGAATACATCTCAACAGTATTCCCCAAGGAGCTGTCCGACATGTGAAAGTGCAAACTTTGGTTGTCGTCCAGTACGAATGATTTACAAATGTGTTTGTACTTACCTTTCGACCGTTGTAACACTCTGTCAGGTCAATCATCAGTGATCAGTCATAGTTTGATATGTCGTATCGAATGCTGGTGCCGGCGAACCAGTAGTCGGCTTAACAAATAATTTCCTTACATTAAAAATTCGTAATTTCTTGAACCTTGCGCAGCCACCGTGAAAATTAGTGAATCTAGTTTTCCAATTGGAAGTACAAAGCTGTTGACTTTAATAAATGAGTTAATTACGATCTGCCGGGAGCGACCTTTCTTGCTGAGTATTGTCCCGGTCAAATTACTTTCATATCATGAGTTTTTCCGCAAACTCTTCTTTCCAAGGTACTTAGAGTCCGAGTCGGCAGTGAGAAAGCGCCTTCGTCTGACAAAAAGCCAGTACGCGAATTCTTTGAGTAAAAGCACGTTTCAGTTGGTGGGCATTTTCAAACGGTAAATGATCAACAAATTCGCGGGAAAAGAGTTGTTTCCACACATACTATTGCATTTGCAGTATTTAGCTGACAATCACAGAAAGGAAATGAAATGGGACCCGGCGGTGTAAGCTATTAAACATAGGTTGCCCGGTCGTGAGGGCTATAGCGCTCGTTTATTACCCCAAGGAGCTGTGAGTTACGACAAAGACGGACTCATTTCTCAAGAACAAGCCTATCTCAGTTTTGCTTTCCAGCCCTAATCAACTGCACATTGTCTGTCTGTTTGACGAAGCGTTTCCCCTGCAAACCAAGGAAAGTTGTATCACCTCAAGTCAACAAAATAATAATAAATATTAATCGATAGTATTAAAAAAGTATTATCTGAGACGCTTGGAGATATCTGGCTGCACGCACTTTGTTGTGGACAATATAATTTGTTGATGCCTGTCGCTAACATTGAAGAGTCAGCTGAGCGCCTATCATGTATCTTTCGTACTTCATCCAAGGCGACGTACACTTGACTCTGCGACTGATGAGCGCAGGAAAATATAGTAGCAAGTAGTTCATCACCGCATCATCACAGTGGAGTCTGCGCAGTAGGACTGAACGCTGTTCCAGCTCATTACTCTAGCATTTATTGTGATTTATTGTGGAAAAACTCCCCTGTATGGCGTACACCCAGCTGTCATAGTTTACCCTAATCACGTATTTCCAAGTCTAAAGATCACAGGCACACGAGAAATTGCTAGTATCACAGAATTGCTGGAATCACTAAATATTATACGAAGGTAGATTTTATATTTCGCTCTCTGTTCCCATGGCAACTGGATGTCAACACTCTCCTATATATTGTCAAGTTTGCTCATCAGCCTATGTGATTGTGGATTTCGAGTGCTTTCATTATTCGATTGTTTGGTTTCTCGCGGATTTTTAATTGATAAAAAATGAAATATAGAAATGCGATATTTCAGCAAACATTACTGCAAAACGTAAAACGTGCGTCGATCAACATCTGCCGCGGCACTTAAATCTATTGTTGTGATTCTGAACACCCAGAAAATAGTAGCGTTAAATGGATAAGACCAGTGAAAGCGTTGAAAATTTGAAAAAAGTAAAAAAATAATACCTACTACTGCTATTATCATATAGCGGATATGACTAGTGTTATAGCATCATTTATTGCCACGTGTAGCGCTATAATTTCATGTGTGCTTCATTGTTCAAAAGTGTTGATCACACACCATCGGTATTTGTCGTGACGCGTCGCACGCCATTGCAAACAGATTCGTCCAAATCATCAAACTGGATTATATTGAAAGTATTTGAACTGCCCGGTATATGATGCCGAGGGTCATTTGGCTAAGTTTTGTTTAATTTGTTTAGTTTAGGTTTTTGAATGATCAGGAAAACTAACAAGTTGATGAATATCAATAATTTAAAGTTTATATATATATATATATAGAGAGAGAGAGAGAGAGAGAGAGATATAGAGAGAGAGAGAGAGAGAGAGAGAGAGAGAGAGACTGACAGAGAGAGAGAGAGAGAGAGAGAGAGAGAGAGAGAGAGAGAGAGAGAGAGAGAGAGAGAGAGAGAGAGAGAGAGAGAATAGTTGATGAGTACAATATTTTCCCAGGTTGCAAATGGCAGGCGAGATTTTTGGCAATTTAAAAGTGTTGTTGGCAAACGTTAACATGCCCTTTGTACATGCACACATTTAATTGTTTGGTTAGAATCATACCGATGAGATGTGATTTGAATATCGACAAAAGGCATAGAAAGTACACTCATGCCGATCACACATTGCATGGTACTGTGTATGTCGGTAGGATGTGCTGCTATGTGCGATCATTGCATCCAGGCGGAAATAAATCGAGCGAAAATTTCGAAAACAGCTTGTTTCACGAAGGGCACTGAGAGTACAGAAGACATTTAGTATAACAAACAGACACACATGGCACCAAACGTATCACATCGTACAATATGTTGCCATAGATACACCAGGAGCTCTATCTCCCCGGTTCTTTTCATATAGTGGTCTCACTCATTTAGTCTAATCGAAAATAAATATACTGAACACTGCTCTGGTGGAACTACGACATTTATATATAAAAATTAGGGGGCATTTTCACCCCATCGAATATGGTAGAATCCCAAACAACCAAAAAATCGATAATGTATTGAAGAATGCCGACCTGTTGCTGGTAAAGTTAATGCCCCCGTAACCTATGACCTCTACATTCAAGTCAGTGATTGAAATGATAATGGTGTTGATTGCCACTAAGGGGTATTTTTGTATTTATCCCTCATGAAAGACACTCTAAGCTAGCAGATTCCCGAAAAGGATGGTTAGACACAGATGTGCCGAACTGTCCAGGGACTGGACGTACACGATGCATGTAGTAGGATGGTAAATATGCAAAATGAATAAATAATATGAGCGCTTCAGATCAAATTGCACAAATTCAAATTCTTCTGTGACAACCCGGGTTTTCGACTGATGCAGTGCATAAAGAATCGTTTCAGTGACATTTTGGTCTCTTCAAACGCCTCCTTCTTTTGACACTGAACTATTTGACGGCCGCTAACAGTTATTCATCCAGGACATTCTTTGATTCAGTATATCTAACAGTCCGTCATTGTAAGGTTTGAAGAACTCACACAGTTTGTTAGTTGCCCAGTCTTCCAGCTCAGGATGCTGTTTGGCTCGAGGGGGACAGAACTGTTGAGGGAAATTGATGCAAGTTTGGCCGGTGTTGTCATTGTTAAAGAAGTGACCCTTCCGAAAGAAGTTCCGAAGCCCGAGAAAGTCTTCAATTTTTTTCATCTCGGAGGCAGGGTTCAGTTTAAACAAATCGCCGTCCACAGCCAGGATACTGTCTGTCGTAAACTGTTGGAGCCACCTGATTAAATGTTGTACGTACACGCTGAGGTCCAAAAATTCGTTGCGTTCGTCCATTCGGAAAGTCTGTGTTTTGTCCAAAGCGGATGCTTGAAAGCGCATGGCGAAAGTAACCCGCTCATCGCGGTTCATAAGACCCGAGTTTTCCTTCATCCACTGAGAAAAGTAGTCCGCTAAGAGCCTTTCAACGGGATCGCATAACACGAAAATGATTTTTACATTCGGGGACAGAAATTTGCGAACCAATTGCGGGGCATTGTAAGGTCTTTGGAACAGAGACTGGTCTGCGTCCATAGTGATTTGTTTGGTCGTAGAATACGGCATTTGTAACCTGTACGCTTCTGGAGACGTAACATTGTAGCCGACGTTATCGAAAAAATTTAGATCTTTTTCAGTTCCGGCAACCTGTGGATGGAGACGAAGAAACTGGTAAATTTGTTGCCCGCCACATTTCTTTACTCCAGCTACAATGGCGGATGGGAGTCGCTGTTTGCAGCTCTTCCGTTCTCGCAGGGATTTTTTCATGATACTTCCTTGTTGAAAAAGGGGATTAGACGGTATGTAACACGAAGCGGAAAGCCGTTCGGCGATATATCTTCTGATATTCGAGCTTGCGTCCCATGAAGTCGACAACAAAGCCCCCGGGTTGAACCACGACGAAGCACTTTCACTATCGCCATATTTGTTCGGTCCCAGCTCCAGATCGTTCGGTCGCGGTGCGTCGATACTTGGCGCGTCCATTATTCTTACAAACATAACCGAGGCTACGAAAGCGATGGCACACATTACACACACCTCTGCCGATCGCGAACGAAAGACCTTCTTTATTTGGGAGCAAGATACCATCTTGGTCGCGACTTTATCTAAAGTGTGATTTAGGTCTAGAACACAATGATTATTATCTACTATTCTATCATATGCGACGACTGCCAGCGATGTGTGCCATGTGTCATGGAAACATTAATCACACGTATGAACAGATATGATGACCAATAAAAGTATTTGAATAAATCCTTCCGCAAGGTGACGCCACCTATTGGGAATTGTGCAGAGCTATTTGGAGAGAGAGAGAGAGAGAGAGAGAGAGAGAGAGAGAGAGAGAGAGAGAGAGAGAGAGAGAGAGAGAGAGAGAGAGAGAGAGAGAGAGAGAGAGAGAGAGACAGAGACAGAGACAGAGAGACAGAGAGACAGACAGACAGACAGACAGACAGACAGACAGACAGACAGACAGACACAGACAGACAGGCAGACACAGAGACACAGACAGACAGGCAGACAGATAGAGAGAGATAGAGCGACAGACAGTTACTGAAACAGGGACGATGACAGAAAAAGGACATGTACAGACAGAAACGCAGGGAGGTACGGACAAAGAAACAAACCAGGTTTGAACAGAAATTAAATAAGCAAAAAATACAGGTAAATGCATGGACAGTAATTATTAAAAATCTGAAACAGAAACAGAGTGACAAAACTGACGATATACCAACCATTGTTGACCCCCACATTTGAATAATAAATATTTAAACTGCAACCAGTAATACGGGTTTAATTGTGTTAGGTGTTTACATACATGCATCTGCTGATCCATACGTGGATGCACAATTACTCCCATCGTCATTTTATCAGTGGAGGTCAATTTCTTTGATGGATGCCATGATAGAACTAAGGTACAGAATCCTGCTATACTTGAAAGTCTTCTTGATCAATGCAACCGCTGTATGCGTGGTCCACTTCTCGCTTTGTAAGATACATCCATAACAAGAATGAATGTCTAACCAGGGAACTTTATTAAAGAAGGGCGACTTTCTTTTGCAATAGATCGTTATTGCCATAGAAAATGTTCTTACATCTTTTTTGGCATTCTTGAAGTCATATGGAATACCTGTAAAAATGAATCAAATTAACTTAGATGTATGATATGATGCATTTCAATTATAATCTCCGTACAGAAATGTGGGTCTCCGGTACAGTAATTAACTTGGTAGCATGTGTTTCTGGTTGTCACGTATTTCGATATCGTCGCTTTTTCAAAGCCTTTTCTTCGCGTCTTCGTGTAGATCTTTATTTAAAAATTGAAATGGTGCCTTTTTCTGTTGTATCTTCTCATTTTGGAAAGTATTTCTCAGAAATGGTATCTAATAAAATTGAGTCTGAATTTTTATTCATCCGAACTGTCTAGGAGTCTCTGTGACGTCAGGACGACAAACAATAACACAACCTACAATCTAAAAGTGGCTTTGGTGTTCACCGATAATAAATCATCAGTCACTTCGTCGGATCCTCCTAGTTTCTGCAGTCTTGTCTTGTCTGGTGTACAGATTTCAGAATTCTTCCAGCATATTAATATAATTATCAGCGAATAACAACATAATGTGTATTGGGTCGTTTATTAGCCAATCAAACAGGTAATAGAGACATATATTACGTGATTAACGGTTCGAAACCAAAGACAGTGATCTGGATAAGTAACGGCCGAATTAAAGATATAAATCAATGATATGTATCTTTGCAGCCACGAAATAGTATTGAAATTTGTAATCTTTGAATAATTAATATTTTCCTGTAAAAACGAAATGAAGTGTCGTAAAAACATCATGACGAGATAAAATCAAAGTACATAAAATTGACATCAGTCGCTTGCCAATAAATTGGGAGTATGTTCCCTGTCGTTAAATTTGTTCATAAAGTTATCAAAAGTTATTAAAAATCTACATGACATAAATATTCTTACAATGATAAATACGTATTACTTATGAAATACTATTGTGCGTATAACAAGGAAAGATTAGGCGATTTGTCAAGAAGAGTCAAATAGCGCCTGGGCAAATGAGTCAAGTATTGGTAGAGTGTCTTGAAATGCTATTATAAAATTATGTTAACGTTGAAGCTGTCATTAAATTGGATGCAATCACGACAATTAATGCTTGCCACCAAGTAAAATTAATGAAGTTTACAGTAGTTTTAAGTTAACAGGTTAAACCATCTCGCTCCTACTGTCTATGGTGACACGTGCATTTACGCCAACAGCCCTTGTATTAGTTCTGCTAAGGGTGGCCCATTAGACCTTGGGAGGGGTGATCAAAATTGGGACGTGCTTGCATTCCAAGATTGGACATATTTTATGGAGTCGATAGAGCTTTGCGTAGAGCCTTAAGTTATGAGAATGTTTATACAGGAGCAGAAAGGATCGATAGAGCTTTGCGTAGAGCCTTAAGTTATGAGAATGTTTATACAGGAGCAGAAAGGAATGAACAAATTACATTAATATCCGGTCTGTAAATTTGATCCCGTTTTGTTGGCTCCTCTAAGATGGTATGGCCACTCCCCTCAGCCTACCCCATACAATGACACCAGTGAGTTCAGACTTAAATCCGCAAGCCGTGATTTTGCCAAAGACAATGAGTTGGTAAATCTGATTTGAGTTAAAATTTTTCGGGTAATTTAATTCATAATTGTAACTTTTTTCTGGGTGCAAAAAGTCATCAAAATGCGGATATTGCGTGTACATTCTTCGTGAAAACAGCATTTGGGGAGCACGAAACTCCGGCCCTTCTGTATTCACCAACAAATATTGTGTGTTTTGAGAGTATTGCGCTATATGACGACACAGTGGTAAAATCTTTAAACAACCTTTGAAAAATACGTTTAAAAAGGGTGAAATACAAACACGGATGTTGCTCATATTGCTCGAAAGGAGTAAATTGAGAAACGATGCGAGTAAAAATGTTATTGATAGAGTGATCGTTTTACCAATATCCGATTTGATGTGATTTAGGCATTGTTATTGACATTTTGGACAACAATACGTGTTGTTCTCATCTTTCAATCGATCTGTTAAATGTCAAGTCGATATGCACCTTGTACCGTCATGCGTATTCCAAATAAACATTGTTCTCGGTCTTCAACGCACAAGTTGCAAAAACCTACACACCCTGGGGTAGGCTGTTTTGTTGTCGACTAGAAAGTTGGTTTGTATAGCCCCCAGAGGGCGACACTTTGTGATTCCGGGAGAACGCGTTCCGAAACGCTCGCCGATAACGAGAGCTCACGGCGTTGTATATGAACGGGTTTACTGTCGAGTTGAGGAGAAGCAAGTAGACAGCGAAATTGTTCAGACAGATCTTGATGCCCAACTTAACTCGGATGATATCGCGTAACTCGAGTAAGGCGATGAGTGATTGTATGCACTTAGGTAAGGAGAATATGAACGCAACACTGGCCGTGATGACACACATTCTGATGATTTGCTTGTCGTCTTTCTTTCCTGAGCTACTTCCTTCAGTTTTTGGCGTTCTCTTCAATACTCTGATGGTCAGTGCGTACCAGGTGATTGTACACAGCATGGGAACGAGGATGCTGAGTATACCGATCACATCAATATAAACTTTCCTCCACTCGTCAGCTGTGAACATTACACACTGTGTCACGCCGGCTTGAGATGCCATGTCGACGATGCCGAGCGACCAGCATACGATGATAAGGATCGCCGTTCTAGTTCGCGGACTCATCCCTGCCAATTGGTTCTGCAGCGGCTTTCGCACGGCCATGTAGCGCTCGAAACCGATGACGGCTATGGTAAAAATGGATACGTAGAGCATAGCTGCGTTGATGAGAATAAGTGAGCAGAGTTCTTTGTGATGGAGCAAAAACACACAATGTTCCTTACGGTACAGAATACATACAGAAAGGCAAGCATTCCCAAGCAGATATGTCGAATCAGCAAGACACAGGTTGATTAGAAGCGCATCCAGGATGGTGCGAAAAGCTCGTGTCCTGGTAACCACGAACAGGAAGATGCCGTTGCCAAGCAATCCCAGTATACAAATGAACAACGCTGTAGCACTCTGTACAAACGCGTCTATTTGGCAGGATAAGTCAAAGTCCGGATAACCAGGTGTGAAGTTGAAAGGAGACGACGAAAAGTTGGAGGAGAGGTAGTCGGTTCCGTCCATAATGACGATTTGAGACCAAGTAGAGAGATAGAAGATGGATACCTGTGTAATAAGCAAAGTAACTAATCAGTGTTTTATGCTTGCGGTTGTAATCGGCATGCTAATGAGAACATATTGTATTTGACTAATTTGGGAAAATAGCAAAACATGTTACGCCAGGGGTGATCTTGGTTAATTAGGCTCGTTTAATTAATGCGTGTTATATTCATCTGCTTGCCGACGAATGAGCTGGTAATATTGGGTAATGTGGAGAAATTACTGCATCTTTGCGCAGACTATTTAGGTTTTGAACAGATGCTTATCACTTGTCCACGTAACGTTTGATTAACATTCAGCTTAGTGATTATCAAACGCAATGTGTTTCTCGGTCGACTTGTCATTGAAAACCACCGCCAGTAATTCATGGCAGAGCCACTTTACTATCAGGCGTTGTTATTAAAGGAACAGAGAAATGTTAAAAAAAGTATAAAGAATTCACAAAGAATTGAAAGAACAGTGGCTCGTCAAAGTTTAGAGTGTGCATATTGAAATTCGGACAGTCGTAGACAAGGCTAAAATGTCAGTTATTAGATAACAAACGTAGACAAAACTGTCATGCAGCTTTGGAGTAAACTTGAGTTTTGTATCAAGCTATCAAGCAAGACCAATGCATCCGAGCACATAATTAGAATGTCGACATGGAATTTTTCCGCGTTCCCAAATTTCACGTATTTGTTCTTCTGATTTGGTATGGCATGCACACCCCTTGTAAATTCCACCTCTCCCTCCTCCCCTCTCTCTCTCTCTCTTTCTCTCTCTCTCTCTCTCTCTCTCTCTCTCTCTCTCTCTCTCTCTCTCTCTCTCTCTCTCTCTCTCTCTCTCTCTCTCTCTATATATATATATATATATATATATATTATATATATATCTGAGAGAGATATATTTAATATATATATAATATATATCAGAGAGAGAGAGAGAGAGAGAGAGAGAGAGGAGAGAGAGAGAAGAGAGAGAGAGAGAGAGAGGAGAGAGAGAGAGAGAGAGAGAGCAGCCTGTCTGAAAACGATTTATAGCAATTTTACTCTGCTGGTTCTTTTCCATTTTGGTCACCCCTCTCAAGGTATAATGGTTGAACCCTAAGTCTAGGGAATGGCCCATTTATCTGATAGAATACTGTTCAAAGCAGTCACGTTTTTTCTTGTGGCACTTTAGAAACAGCCAAGAGGGGTGCTGTCTTCTAGCACCCAGGAGATTGCAATTGTCCGCAGGACGCCTGTTTTTTCCAAAGCACCGTCAGGAAACAGACCTTTTACACCTGCAAGGCCCTCTGGTATTGTTACAAAGTAAAGCAGTTGGGAATATTTCCTCTTGGCATGTTAGCTGTAGTTATTGTAAAACTAACATGGGAGTCTGTATACATGAATATCCATTTATTGGCCGAAACCGGTGTGCTAATGGACATTACTTGGTATTGAATGTTGTATTATTAAGCAACATCGTGATACGCGTTGAAGTTAAAATGGGAAGCAATATCTTTCATTAATGAGAACATTTCGAGTATAGCATACCTCCCGCTTTGATTTAGATAATATTCAATTTCCCTTCCCCCGAACCAGACATATCGTTTCTGTCACTGAAGTAGTGGTTTGTTAAGGCATCGATCATTCAACTTTTGAAGGTGGTCAAAATGGAAAAAGAAAATACTCAGAAGAATTGCAAAGAGCTGCAGCCACGCTGCTTTTTTGAAAAAGGAAATATTCACATGAGAGTCGACTAAAAAGTTTTGAATTTTGAAATTAGTGTGCATGCCTTGTTAGCCGGAGAGTGGGGTGAAATTTGTAAACGCGAAAAAATCGCATGTAGTAATTCCAATCACTCCCATGATATAATGGTCCAAATCGAATTCTAATAAACAGGAGATGATAGTAATATGGATTATGATATAAACCAGCAGTGCTATATTACTTACTTTTTTCTGGAAAAGAATGTGACATACTTCAGAGAGAAGGACAAAGTGATATTTATCCTCTACGTAATCGAAATTGAATGGAAAGAATTTTTTAAATTCCAATTTGTCAGCTCTTCTCAATCAAATGAGATGACAATCTACCGGGTATGGGATGAAGCATTTAGTAGATTTCACACATTAAAGGTATTTCTGTTGAAGACATCCATCTACCTTAAAAACTGCCCCTTAAACTTTCTTTTAAGGTAGCGGTAAAGGCTATTTTGCACCAATTCTTTTCTCAGAGTTAATGTCAAGTTTCAAGTGTTAGAATCAAGATATTTAGTTCAAATTTTCAGGATAACTCCCTCAATTAATACTTTCTCCAAAGAATATAAAAATTGTATGTTTGTAGCCATGATTTTGAAATATGACACCAATCAATATTAAAATTTAATTTTTCATATTTTTTTACATCTTTGAATTTAATAATAAATTAATATTACCACATTAGTTATAAATATGTTGACACTATTAATTGTAAGATTTGTACGGCAGGATTTGTAAATAAAATTTGTTTTTATGATTTTACATGGGTTTACATATCAAAAAATTATTAAAAATTCTTTCAAATTTCAAAATGTGATTTTTCAAAAAAGTACTTCAAATACAGGAAAATTATGCCGTACAAATCTTATCTGTAACCTTGTTAAAAGGCTGTAAAAATTCCATGTCCATATCTCATTTCAAAGGTTGGATTTAATTGGTATAAAATTATGTAGGAAAACTGTTATTCTGTCAAAATTGTTGAAAACAAGCCATATTTGCACCCCTTTTTGAAGTCAAATAGCAGTCTTTTTGGTTAATCTCACTTTTGACACCTCTTTGACACTCAAAGAATCTAAAAATGCATTTATAATAGCAGTCACGCATTCTGAATGCAAGCACTGCCTTGTCAAACTTTCCTAAAAAACAGTAAAAAATGACTTTCCCTTTTCAAACATTTTTTTAAAAGCTAGGGGACCTCTACCATACTTAATACACTAAGGACCCCAACTTCCTTATTTGGTCAGTTTTTCAGAAGTTTCAATGGGCTATAACTCTGGAATGCTTATGACCCCAAATGTCTAGTTTTTTTATTCCACAGAGAATGTTGACTTCTTTCATGTTTTAATAGTTTTATTGAAGTTTATAACTGACGCTCTAGCCTTACCGCTACCTTAAAGGTTGTGCCTATACACTGAAAGGACTATCGCTTATTTTATAGAATTGCTAAGCTTTGAATTTTCACTATCCCAGGGTATCATATTTTGCAAAAATATATGATATATATCATAGCACATCTGCGTAAGTTGCTTAATGAGAAGATCAAACTTAAACATTAATTAAAGCAATATTCAAGAATATTAGGTTGCGTACATTTGGTCTCGCAATGTAAAATATTCACATAGTACATTGTAAATTCAAATGGCATATTTTCCTAACTTCAAATTCTCCAGTATAACAGAGTTTGCAATACTCACATTACCGTCACTCAAAGTGTAAAAGTTACAAATTATATGTTCAGTTTATCTTTGTCAAGAAAGTCGTGAATTCGAATGCACAAGATAACGCTGCGAGAGAAAATAACAGAAGGCTCTCAGTATTGAAATACGACGTGTTATATCTGACCGGAAGCCAAGGCATCCACAAGGGACACTTGCTTCAGGACTGATCAAAGCCATCCTATTTTACACTTGATACTAGAGACTCGTACTTGAAAATTCAAACACAGGGTAATTGCAGGTAGGGCAACTTAAATTCTGAAAGTTTGATCATCCAAGCTAGCTGCCATCATCTAAGGCATGTGCTTCAGTGATGAGAACACTGTGTTCCGATTAGGAAGCATTATTGCAATGAGCAAGCAAAGTGACAATGGTCGTCAATAATTGTATTAAAATTCTGTGACGGTAGTTCAGGGTGACGCTACCATTATGACGTCGTGCGTCACACATTGTCAAAAGTTACACGTGACCTTCCCATCGACAAATGTAATGTTTGTTTATCGGTAAAGAAAGTAAATGGAAAAAAGCAAAGTCAACACAAAAAGACGTAAGTGCAAGAAGGAAAACTCGGAAATTTATTAAGGTGCCACTAATCGTTCCGCTCTGAGAACGAATCTCACTGGTAATTTACCGTGACCAGAGTTGACGCGTTAATATACAATTATTCAAGTTCAATGACACTCTTCTGTTTAACATTGCCTCATAAATCTTCTCAGTTCCTGTAAGCTTTCTGTGTCGGTTGCCAAGCAATACGGTCTCTTCGTAGAATTCTCAATCGTGTGCATCAACGCTTGACATTTGATTTCTGATTGAAAACGATATCAAGTGTTTATTCGGGGAATAGTTCCAAATCGCCAAAGCTTGCAAGTTGCATATACCAATCATTGTGTGTTTCAAAATAGGCTCGTTTTTCATTGTCATGTTTTCGGCTCTCTTTATTCATCGAGCCAAATTTGACTCACATCGCGTTTTTTTTCAAAAGACCCTTTTCCAGCGTTCATCGACTTTGCCGCTAGCAATTTTTCGTCCGCGGAGCAATATTGCTGTCTTCGCATGTATAAGCTTATCTTTCTGAAATTCACAAATGCAGTGATGGTCTTCGAAACGTGATTTGTTGTGTAAGTAATGGACGTAGAGACTACGTCAAATTTCAACACATTTTTCCCGTACTACAGGGTCAATCAGGTTCCAATGTGAATATGAACAAAGTGGTTCAGACAGCCGCGCTGTTGACCCCGCTGTCTACTTCTTAAGAAATATGGCACAAATGGATTTATGCTTGACACGCAAAAAGGTAGGGACAGATAAGGAGGTAGAGAGGCGTGCAGACGTGTGCCTGTACTGACTTTGTCTGTTTGTATAGCGGCATGCCATATTTGTCCATCTATATTAACTATGTATTTAACTGTATGTATGTATGTATGTATGTATGTATGTATGTATGTATGTATGTATGTATGTATGTATGTATGTATGTATGTATGTATGTATGTATGTATGTATGTATGTATGTATGTATGTATGTATGTATGTATGCATGCATGCATGCATGCATGCATGCATGCATGTATGTATGTATGTATGTATGTATGTATCTATGTATCTATGTATCTATGTATGTATGTATGTATCTATGTATCTATGTATCTATGTATCTATGTATGTATCTATGTATGTATGTATGTATGTATGTATGTATGTATGTATGTATGTATGTATGTATGTATGTATGTATGTATGTATGTATGTATGTATGTATGTATGTATGTATGTATGTATGTATGTATGTATGTATGTATGTATGTATGTATGTATGTATGTATGTATGTATGTATGTATGTATCTACAAACACACATTTCTTTAAAGGTAATGAAATGCCATTAAATTGGATAATCTGGTGTTGTAAATATGCCTTCAAATGTGTATTTACAGGAAAGATCGACATCATCAGGCCAGGTATAGTTAATTCTGCTCTGTCTATAGGGCTCTGTTATGATCCTTTTCGTAATTGATGGTATTTGCATAAAAAGCTGATATTCCGCAAAGTGCTGCGAAGTATATATATATATATATATATATATATATATATATATATATATATATATATATATATATATATATATATATATATATATATATATGTTTAATGTTGGTACAACACATTTAGTTGATAGACATGCAGAGTAACATCGGCAAACTATACTCAACGACACCGATTGGCTGGCGATCTCCGCAATCTATCTCCGTCAGACTCTTTGCTCTACGTTCTCAAACTTGCGAAAGTGGTAATACGTTTGCAAGACGTATATCCGTCTCTCAATGAGCCACTAGTCATGATTAACGCGTATTTTCAAATAAGCGAAGTATAGATGACCAAGTCTAAGCTGTGCAGAGAACCACTTCAAAATATCGTGATAAAAAGTAATGCACTCCGTTAGAACGTTGTGCCATAACTTGAGATAACTGCTGTTAACTGATCCTTTATAAGTACCTGAAGTAAATAGCGAATGAATCTACAAATTCGCACTCTCTCATATCGACAAACAATTGGCAGAAAAGCAGGTGAACAAGTGTGTTTTTGATTTTTCGAAAGCGTTAATACGAGATATGCACAGATGACGAGCGCAAAGCTAATTTTAAAAAAATGTAAGCGATAAAAAAGGTTGTCTGACAATTGTGTTTAGAGAAACCGCGAGTCTGTAAACTTACCGAAGAGACTGGCTTTCAAACGTCAGTTCGCCTCACCATCGTAGATGAACAATGTCGCTAAAGCGAGAAGGACTCTGCATATATAATTCACGTACCCTTTCTCCCCTGAAAAAGACTGACTTTGGAATCGACCGAGACAGACAGACAGACAACTGATCCAGTGAAATGGGCAACTTGTGATTTATATTTCCTGAAAGAGGAACTCAATTTTCGATATTTTTTCTCTACTTCTTAATGTAATGGCATCTCCATCACAGAGGAGGTACAGATAGCGATTTGGTGCGAGATTCGATAACTTAAGTTTTATTATGTTGAAGTCTGCACAGCTTAGACTTGGTCATCTATACTTCGCTTATTTGAAAATACGCGTTAATCATGACTAGTGGCTCATTGAGAGACGGATATACGTCTTGCAAACGTATTACCACTTTCGCAAGTTTGAGAACGTAGAGCAAAGAGTCTGACGGAGATAGATTGCGGAGATCGCTATGAGATGCTATGAACAGTTGTTCACTGCAAGACAATTTCACTGTATTACCAGGTGACATAAGTGATGCAATTAGTAGGCTACAGACTGGAAAAACGTCTGGTTCAGATTATCTTGCCGCTGAGCACTTTATATTTGCCAGTCAGAAAGTTTCTGTTTTGCTAAGTATGTGCTTAACAGCTATGCTTGTCCATGTAGTTTGCCCTAGACGACTTTCTAACACTATCCTTGTTCCAATTATCAAAGACAAAAATAGTGATATTACAGATAAAACAATTATCGTCCTGTTGCACTTTCCACTATTGCTTCTAAAATAATTGAACTTGTTTTATTGCGTCACATTGATTCTTATCTGGGAACGACTGATAACCAATTTGGTTTTAAGTCAGGACATTCCACTGATATGTGCGTCTTTATTTTGAAGGAAATTATCAATTATTATAGACAACATGGTAGTAATGTATTTATTACATTTATGGACGCCTCTAAGGCTTTTGACAGAGTGAACCATTGGACGCTTTTCAAGAAATTAATTCAACGTAAAATTCCCATTTACCTTGTCAGATTTCTTGTCAAATGGTATCGAACTCAAACTATTATTATTCGTTGGGGTACATGTTTATCTGAGGGTTTTACTGTCACTAACGGTGTAAAGCAAGGTGGTATTTTATCACCAAGCTCTTTAATATCTATATTGATAATTTGAGTGTTCTCTTATCAAACTTGAATACTGGCTGTAATATTGGTGGCATTTTTGTTAATCACTTAATGTACGCGGATGATATCTGCTTGATTAGTCCTTCTGTCAAAGGTACACAAAAGTTAATAGATCTCTGTACTCATTATAGTGATATTCATGACATCATTTTCAACAGTAAAAAGACTAACTGTATGTGCGTGTTTGCGAATCACAGTAAGATTCGGCGCATTCCATGTGTGTATCTGAATGGGGTTAAATTAACCTTTGTTGTTAAGAAAAAACATCTAGGGTTCGTGTTAACTGACCATTTCAGAGATGATGATGACATTGAGCGGCAGACGAGATATTTTTACGTAGTAGCGAATATGCTAATGAGAAAATTCCACATGTGTACTTTTCATGTTAAATGCATTCTATTTAAAGCCTATTGTTATCAGTTGTATGGGGGACCAATATGGAATAGCTATTATGCAAATGTCTTGAGAAAATTGAAAGTTGCTTACAATAATGCTGCACGACTGTTATTGGGTTATGAGAAACGGAGCAGCGCGAGTCTAATGTTTGTATCTAACAGAATAAGCAACTTTGATGCTCTTCTGAGAAATCAGATTAACAGCCTGAGACAAAGACTTTTGAAAAGTAGCAATGCAATTGTACGAAATGTATGTAAATCATTGTACTTCAACTCAGAGATGGTAAAACACTGGAATAAGTTACTCTATGTTTAAATGTCTGTTTAAAAAGAAACCCATTGGATTATGTATGTAGATATAATCAATTTTTCTATCTTTCAACCATAATTTAATTTTGTAACTGAATTTTCATACTATTGCCTTATTTGACTATTATATGGACGCTCAAGTCCGAAATAAAGATATAATAATAATAAATAATATTATCATTAAAAATGGTCACAATTGCCTTGTCTTTCCTATTGAACGGTGAGTTTGTCTCGCGTCGATACGGCGCGAAGAACTACCTATAATGATGTAAAGCGATAAAAAAGTATTCGGCAACGTAGAACACAGAAAACACAACTCTCATAAAAGAAGCATATCCATTATCTGGATATAGATCATGGCGCACTGACCAATGGCGTTCAAGGAGACGATATCTGGGCGATCTGTTAGCTCTTTGCAAATGATGTCATCAATTTGGGGAACGGAAAATGTTTCAAATGAGATTGTTGCAGTATGTTCACCCTGCTCGTAAAGCAAAGAGCGAATGAAAGCTTTAGTGGCGCGAAATGGCCCATTTTGCTGAAGAGCTTACAAATGGTAGCTTTTGACACATTAGATCTCCGTATTTTTTTAGCCTTTGCATTTCAGGCGTTCGAGTATCCATATTTTATTCAGTATGCGCCACATGGCAAGGTCGTCGTCATGGTTTCGTCAATGTCGTTATACGATGGTGTTGTATTATGGGTTCAATGTCAGCGTATTTCGCATAAAAAAGAGAGAGTAGACATATGCATACTTTCATACATCGTATGAACCTTGACTATTATGATCACCATTACTGAAAATGACTCTAAGATATCGTTTCAAGTATTCTAAACAATGGACGTCTCCGAAGTTATGGGTCGTACATCTGGACAAAGTGACCCTTAAAGGTATGCCCACGCGTTGTAAAAATCGATGTTTTTCATATATGCACACAATTTTCTTGAAGAAATGTTTTACCAATCCTTCAAAAACGTAAAAGAAGCGGTTTTTGAGTTCACTGAGCACATCTTGACAATAAGAGTCGCCAAATGACCAAATTATCTTTACTGACATTGAAATCACAGTTTCAAGTATTCACCTATATGCGAAAATAAACAGTAGATTATTTGCACGAAAGCAAGGTTAACAAGATAAAGTGTTCACCATTCAAAATCGGTTTATACGTCAGCTTCAGTATGGCAAAAACTAAGGACATTTGGAAGGTTCACTTGTCGACAAAGTTGTGCCAAATGTGTGCTCTGTCTCAACATTCTACAGCAGGAGGAGCACGGCTTGATCACCGGGAGTTAACGCAATATTGTACAACAATACGAGGAAAACGTGACAGAGAGATAAAGCTATCTTAAATCCAGCCAAAACCCTTGAAATAAAATCATGAAAGCTGAATTGTTTAATATATGTGAAGGTTCACAGTTGTTTTGCAGGTAAGGTTTTATTATCATGCAACACGAATGTAAATGTGCGTGGCAAAGCAAATGATAAATCGGTTAAAATAATGCATTCAGCACACGCTACTGTGAATTTCATGGCATAATCGGCGATTTCCTTTCGTATGGGGTTTTCAGCTCAAAACGACATCATGAAAAAGCAACAATAATGCAGTTGTGCACTCGCACAATCTCCGTGAAAAGGTAAAGCCGAGTACCTCAGGACAACTCATTGAGCAACTCGATGGGCAACGCAGCAAGCAAATTACATCGCCTGCTGTGTTGCTCAATGAGTTGCCTCGTGGAACTCGGCCTCGAGCCATTGCTCGTCAAACCCTTTATCAGTAGGGAATACGGATGAAATAAAACCTGTTTAGTCTCTGTCAACATTTTCATGAATGACTCTATTGACGTACTATATCGAAATTGAGGGTAAAATCGCCGTTTTCCGCGCTAAAGGGGAAATTTAGCGTAAAGTTGCTAATTTGTTTCTTCGACAGTTGAGATATATGGTATGGTAACAGTAAGGCGAACATAATTAGTCCATTTGGAATACCTGCGTCATTTCAGGATAATTACAGGTTTGTTCATTTCCTGTTTGTCCACAGTTTGGGCCCTCGTGTGTCCAAATTGTACTGACCGATATTTCACCGACAATGACATCCGGATTCCAGGACGTGAATCCATCATATCGACAAGATCTGGTTGATGGGTTCATGATGTCATCAGTCTAGGGGTTTGAACTTTACAAATTCCAAAATGTCGAGCAAAGGGGGAATCGTACAGCCTGCGTCGACCAAAGGGAGCTATTTATTTGATATCGGGGGGATATGGGAAAAATTTTACGTCGCATATAATTGCGTTCGTGAAACATTTTGCAGTCATGTTCCGTTTCGATAAAATATTTACATGAAGGGTAAATGTAAGAATTGTACTATATGTTGACTTTAATTGGGAGTACACGTGCCATATTGTGATACAAAATTCCAATTAACATGTCAACTTTCGGAATGCAAAAATGATGCATGTCAGCATTCTGACCGAACCTTTCAGAGATCTAATCGTCCTTCCCTTAGACCAATATCACAATTCGTTTACTGTGACATATGGCAATGTTGCTCAGAAGAATGTCGCAGATCGGTAATTTATATTCATTTTTCTTTCTCCATTTCTCTTAATAATCTGTTTATTTATTTATTTATCTATTTATTTATTTATTTATTTATTTATTTATTTATTTATTTATTTATTTATTTATTATTTATTTATTTATTTATTTATTTATTTATTAATTTATTTATTTATTTATTTATTTATTTATTTATTTATTTATTTATTTATTTATTTATTTATTTTTCTTGCTTTGAACCAATGAAAATAGGGATAATGGTAAATTTTACCCATTATTTTTGAAAATTTCAGAAACATTCTTAGGATCGGAACTTATTAAAGATCCATTAGCTGTAACTTTCGTCATTTTTTAAATTTTGTTTGTTCTGTGTATCATCTGCAGTTTCTGGTTTGAATCCCTGAACCATGGAGAAATTCCTAATATTTAGCTCATAATATACCCTATATGAGTGTAATCTGCATTGTTATTGTTTACATTTTGTATTCAGGTCCGGACTAGACAACAATAACAATGGTCATTTCACATATACAAGCTGTGTTGGCAAGCAAGACACCGGGCATTGGTCATGATGATCTAATTATAGTAAACTTCTGTAGTTGATACATTGAAACACAGTAGTGAAAAATTAGTCAAAAGTTTCAGCCAATATCCCTTTAAGTTAGGGCATGTGATTAGTATCACACACATTTGCTTCTAGGCTTTAAACAATAAGCCAAGATTGTATATACTATGATCGTAGCAGTCAGGCGTATTCATAGTCTGACGGATCTTTGCAACAGAATGTCCGCCTCTGACGTTTTCTGATTCATTGCCATAGTAACAGCATGTTTTCAAGCGATACCGGCCATGCGGTCTCCGTGGACTCATGTCTGAGATGAGTGTAAGGTTGAAAGTCAAGGCAATTTCTTTTAAAAAATCCCGCAGTCTTAAAGTTATGTTCGTCATTACAACCGAAGATTGCATTTCCATAGTTCAACAAATTAGGTCATGTACGACCTATTTACATAGTATATTAAAAACGGTATGTTTTTCAGTTATAATCGATACAACTACTTTAAATGCTTTATGGCAAACATGTGGAATACAGTTACGTGTTTCAATTAAAGGGACAAAGTCGGCCATTTTTCATGAATTTTGTTTGATACAAGATACTACTTATATTGTTTGACATGTTGAAAGATACTGAATGAATGGGTGACCATGCATATATTCGACCCCGGTTTTAGACACGATACATGAAACCATCACGAAAATGAATTAATGGTCATGACCATTAATTCATTTTGGCGATGGTTTCATTTAATTTGTCTAAAACCGGGGTCGAATATATGCATGGTCACCCATTCATTCAGTATCTTTCAACATGTCAAACAATATAAGTAGTATCTTGTATCAAACAAAATTCATGAAAAATGGCCGACTTTGTCCCTTTAATGAATGGTCAGTGTCCAGTGTTAAACCTCTTAAAACACCGTGATACTCAGATGCACAATAAAACAAACAAGACTAGCGCATTTAGACTTTCCAGTTATACTTTCCTGTTCTATGTCGCGAAGTTTGTTCAGTGACATACCTTTAATATATATCTTGCGTTAGTAATATACGTACCCATCGGACATAAAGTCTTTTATTGCCCTTTAAATGGACATTTGCATGTGCCGTATAACAAATAAAACAAAAAATCATTTTCTATACATAAAAACACAATGAGTATTTCGATGCACAACGTCAACCGATACGAGCAAGGGCTCATGTTGAGCAAGCTCGACAACGAACTCTGATGAAGTGTACGTTGACCGGATCTAAAATTACAATTAGCTTATCCTTACTTCCCCCTTTCCTTCTGTGTTCACCAGAATCCTGTTCTTTTCCGTGAAACAATTTCAACAAGGGAGCTCTCATGAACTATGCATGAGCCGTGGGTTCGTTTGCTGGTAGCAGTATGCGTGAATCAAAGTACTTATGTCCGCCGCTAGAGGGCAAGTGTAAATGACAAGGGAACGCAAAACGTGCCAGTGCCGTAAATTCAACCTTTCCATTACAGTTCACGCTGGTTAAATCAAAGTAAACAAAACCTTGATTCGTATATTAAAGGTAACAGATTCAGTCAAATCTCAGACATTATTTCAAGTACTTGATTTCTGCCGACATTCAACACAAATTTCATTATTTGTTGTGTCCAAAATTCATTCCGAGTCGCATATTATCTTAAACACGAACTCAGTTAACAATATCGATTAAGCTAGAATTAAATTCACTTCATTTAATTTATTACATGACGCGATTTATAAGCATAAGAAATAGCTTCTCTACATTTTTGCGTGTTACGTATTCAAGGTGCTGATTATAAAACTACATTTCCAGTCTTTGCTTTGAGATTCTTTGATGTTTCAAAAAATGTTCCACAAATGACGCACGCGCACTCGCATGCACCTCATCGGTTACAGGCTCTTTTAATTTTTCCCCAGAAATAATACTCTTCATAATGATTTTCATGAATACCTATGATTTCTAGATTCAAGTATAGACCCAGGCCAATATTGTAGTTAAACTTTATTGCATAGTTCAAATAGCGAAATGGTAATATAAATGAAACATTTTCTCCGTTTTTTTTCGTGAAATGTGAGCTTCATTAATTTCGGACATGTGAAGTTGTTAACTAAACTATTACCATAACATTCCATTATTGTGTACAGTGAATTGTTTTGATGGTTATTACCAATAATTAGGAATTACTGTTTACGTGAAGACAGACTTATCGCTTGTTGACAAACTTCTTGTGGTATCCGACTGTCGTAGAATACTCAATCATGATAAAATGACCACTCTATGAAAAGCATTCAAAGAAAATCTTCCAAATCGTTAATCTCAATTTACTCTCGCACTGGTCAACATTTGCTTTGTAATTTAATTTCAGTCGGTAAAAATCCTAAATAACCAGTTTTCACATGTCAGATATATAGAAATAAACATATTCAAGGTCATACAGTAATTGTCTGTCTACAGCAACTATTAGTTGATACCTTATGGTCGAAGTTGCTAACGGCAAAAGTAAATTAATTCAAGTCACATGAAGGTGAGATTCAAACATAGTCAATATGCCAATCATAAAACTCGTCTGTCTATTGTGAAAGCAACAAAAGCATTTCTCATCGTTCACACTCAAAATTTATAACGCGTCCAATAGTTCGTATAGGTCAACGACATACGGAGGGCATTGACCTCAGCACAACAATGTGAACAAAACAGAGATTCCAGGAAAGAGAACTGGTTTTACATTCGTGCAAGGATAGAGTACATCTGTCTTTTTACTGTCTTATTGGACTTACAAGCCTACTTCTTGTAACAAAGGTGAATTATCAA
This sequence comes from Ptychodera flava, assembly GCF_041260155.1. Lineage (NCBI taxonomy): Eukaryota > Metazoa > Hemichordata > Enteropneusta > Ptychoderidae > Ptychodera > Ptychodera flava. Next base: position 32,827,220 of record NC_091944.1, on the reverse strand, counting down.
AGTTTCCAGTGCCTTTTTGGTATACTGTGTAATAGACACAAACAAAAATAACTTAATTTTATGCCCAAAACTATAACATCGGGTATAAGTTATACACCAAGTATTCATTTCTAAATTACAAGACAATTGGCAACGAGAAAATCATGGTGAATTAACGTTTCACAAATAAATTTAATCGTAGCCTACTTGATAAGCTTTACTCCAATCATCACAATTACAACTTCAGCAAAATATGTCAATTCTCTGACGGCAAGGGTCTAATACTCACTAACCTTAACCTCCAACCCAATGTATATATGGTGTCGTTGATGTTCAATCCACAAATTATTATGACATTATCGCTGTGTAACCATGACGATGTACGGGGATTATTGTGACATTATTGTATTGAACTGTGACGATGTAGGGGAATTATTGAAAGATTATCACACTGAAACCGTGACGGTGTAGGGAGATTATAGTGATGTTATTATCACGCTGACACAGTGATGGCGAGGAAGATTAATGTGACATAATTGATAGTGATGATGGTGTTTGGGGAAACAGTGACAGGAAGTGTAGGAAGTTACATTATCACACCGCGACGGTGATGGTGTCTGAAGATTGTTCCGACATTATCGCACTGTGACCGTGACGATAAACGAAGATTGTTACGACATTATCGCACTGTGACTGTGACGATAAACGAAGATTATTGCGACATTATCGCACTGTGACTTTCGTGATGATCTCCGGAGATAATTGTGACGTCATCGCATTGTGACCGTGACGATGGACAGGTCGAACTTACAATGAAACTGTGTCAGCCAGAGAGCAACCGATAAGTGTCATTGATTTTACAGTTATGTGAATAAAGCGGATTGCGTACTGGAAGAGTTCAGACAAAAAATGGACTTAGCTGATTTGAAGTAATCTATATTGGATGGAAAGATTAATCGATCAAAATCTAATCAACTGATAAATAATGAATTCATTTTGATAAACCCTGTCATGAGAAACGATCTTTTATCAAAATCAGTATTCAAAGCGAGCTTGATAATTTATGTAATACTACTGTCGAAAAGAAAATTACACACTTCTGTCAGAACATAACAACAACTTCTGAAAATCCCCTGGCCATCCCGAGACAATGAAGAATCGTGTTTTATCCTGAAGTCCGGAAATGATGACACATATTGAAAGTAAGATCATTATAAGTAAAGCTTCCATAAAAATATGTTTGTTGCTCGCATCAAATAGATTCATCCAAACAAATGTTGTGCAGATGTGCCCAAAACACCGAGGCTCAGCAAATCACAGTTATATCTTTCTGGCCGTCGATTGGGGAACTTTTTGATACTTCAAGTCGCTCGTAGTGATTAGAAAATGCCGTCGAAAATACTGTATAACGCAACAGCCGAACAGACGTATTGCCCTTTGCTCAATGTGAATAATTGAGCGACTGTAGAGCCAGGTAGTGAGACATGACACTATAATTACCCTCAGAGATCACACAACAGTAAATCACAAACCAGAATCCATAAAGTGTGTTTTTCTTGCATGAGTTCACTTTCCAATAATTGAAAGGCAACGAAATAAAACGCCAACAAACATCCCATGGTAAAAATGTCATTAGACGATAAATATGGCTGTATTTTTACAATGTACAGAGTTCACCTTAAAGGGACATAAGCTGTACCTTGTGGCAAGTTTTTCAGTATCCTGCTTCTGTATATCAACTACCGTGTCTGACCCTAATCCATTTGTCATGCTGAAATTTCGAGTATTCTTTTTGTCAACACAGCTTGTATGTGTGTAGTGATCATTGTTTACTGTTTACAAATGAATTCCAGTCCGGACTTGAATACAATTTTCGACAATAACAATGGAGATTATACTTATATAGATTGTGTTGATATGCTAAATACTTGGCATTGAATTACAGTTTAGGGATTCAATGCAGAAAGTGTAGGGAAACCACAAAACAAAAGCTCTGAAAAAATAGCCAAAAGATACAGATTATGGAGCTTTAATTTTGTCACAAAGCAGATCACAAGAGTAACGCCATTCAGAGAATATCGGAGTGACAGTAGACTTACGCTGTACATCTTGAAAGCAAATGAAGATGTTTCTTGTGCCAACAATTTCAGAAAGTGTCGGATAAAAGTATACATTTATATTTCAAAATTTGTTCCTCTCAGCAAATGTGGCATTATGTGCTATCATTAGAAATTAAAGTAGCCGCTGGATTCTGTCAAACAGAACTTGCGTATAATCTTCGGAATCGAGTCGTCTACGCCACTATCCGAACTCGAATGGTGAATATGTTCATGTGTTATCATTAGACAAAAAGTAATGTGTTTTTTATCATTTTGAATGGCGACAATTGTCATAAGTCGAGTGTCGGAATGTTGACTGAAGATTCGCAGACGATTCAGAGATCATAATTGCCATGGTTACCAGATCTCACACCTGATGTAGTGATTACAGATGACATCACCGACATTGTAAGTGTGAACTATAAAGTGAAAGGTTAAGGGGAAATGACTGAGGGCAAATCAAAATAATCATTTGATTTGGTCCCATTCGTAAACCCTATAGTGCTTTATGTAGTAATCTGGATTGTGTAACACTATCAAATCAAGCCTGTGATTTTTATGCCTGCAGTAAGCTTTCCTTGATTTAGCGAGCGAATAAAACTTTTAACAAAGCAATTTCCGTCGAATGTTGATGCCGTGCTCGCAGATTTAAGTATTATCGATTTCGAAATCATTTACAGAGATGTCCACCTTCGGAGTTCTTTGTGATCAAACTTAACAAAGGTGATCAGATACAAGGGTAAAGGTATATAGTTTGTTTACACGTTCAAAGAGATCAAGGGGTGGACCGAGGCCGATCCATGGATGAATTTAACGATAATGCACTGAAATGGTACAGTTTGAAATTGCCTTTCTTACCATTATGTGTACTCATATATGTTTCACAGCACTGTTCCAGGATTTAATTTGTATACTTGTCAACTGTGTCTATCAGCTGGACTTGTGTCGAATGTAAACTATGCTCATAGATTCATCACACTTACGTGGAGAGATTTTTGAGCGTTAAAATGATAACAGACTATATATATATACATATATTGACATATATGACATATATATTATATATATATATATAATATATATATGACATATATATATATATATACATATATTGACATATATGACATATATGACATATATATATGACAAATATATGTGTGTTTATGATAATGTGCATATATTATATACACACAATATATAATGAGAGAGAGAAACAGAGACAGAGACAGAGAGAGACAGAGACAGAGACTCGTTAATGTACGATGTATTTCTTTGTATATGACGTCACCTTTGAATCGCCAGTAAGAGTGTTTAAAATTTGATACTTTATCTCCTCATTGATTTGTCACAGAATATTACTTCAGTTTCTATTGGACAATTCAGTTATGCTATTGTTCCAGTTTCCATCGATCAATCATCATAGAATTTTCAGCCTCCGCACAGACACACAGTAAGTTTAATAAGAGTGATCAAGCTTCAAGTTTGAAATTACATTCACATTCATTCACATTCATGAAGTATTTTTATGACAATGTGTTTTGAAATGTAGCCTACTACTTCTTCTACCCCACTATTCTTATTTCTCTTAAATAAAGTATTTTCTCTTCTTAATGTTATCCTGTGTAATAAATGTTCCGTATTAATATCGTCCGTCGTGACCAGATATTGTACGCATGATCCGCGTTTTCCTCAGACTCTTGACATGACAAAAATGGTAGAGTGTATTAATATTTTCCGATAACTACTGCAAAAACAAATGACTGATTTCCTTGGGCGACACAGCAGTCCTGCAATACACAACAATATTTACTTTTTGTAGCTCTTAATGATGTGCACATTACTTTCGTTACTTTTCGTTAATTTATTCTTCTTCTCCTCAAAATATGTTTAGTATACAAAGTATAAGTCTTGCCAACACCATGTTTTGTGCAAATTTGCAATGTTGTCATCGGCAGATAAATTCTGGTAGACATCAGACATCAGTTGTCAGCTATAACTTCAAACAATACATACATGTCGGCTGTGTCCAAAGCTGAAAGAAGAGGCATTTCGACATACTATTTATTTTGGAGGCAGAGCAAAAAAAAAACGACTATAAAGGCGGAACGAAACAAAATACTAGAAAATGCATTAAGAATTGCAGCTGATGGACCTTCAACAAAACCAGTTATACTGTCTCTTGTGTTTACTTCAGCTATGTCTACTGCTTAGACAAGCAAACAAAGCTGTGCCTCTGGCAAACGGGAATACACGTTGCTGTTCCGATGAAAGTCTCAAAGATTTCCGACAGATGTATTTCATCGGTTTCACTGAGAGTCTGGTCTCGTAAGTCAGCACTCTCCGGTCTTCTAATCCAGGGATTTGCTATCGCCATTTACAAGGGTACACGTTACTATGATTGTCTGTCCTTACGCGCATGATTCGCTTTAGTCCATGAAATCGGCATTGGCGCCTGGAGAATCCGAAAAAGTATAGTACTTGGATGTGTTTAGGTGTTGTTTGAATGCGTAGTTTTTCCAATAGATTTCTTCGTAGGCGCCAACCAGAGATCATCAAGATATCGTCAAAATGTCTGTCCACATTTGAATATCATGTATGCACTAAGTTTTCACACCATTCGTCCTGCTTTCTCACATTTTCATCTCGGCCATTACAAAATTCTTCCGTTAACGCAAATTTATCGAAGGTAAAATGAATCAAAGTTGTAAGACAAAATTGCACTGACCGTCATCTTGCAAAATGTAGACATCTATATGCGCTTTTCCTTCCTTCTTGTCGAACGAGATGTCTTGGCCCAGAAGTTTAAGTCTGGGCCTGGTAATAAGGTACACATATTGTACAACTCGTCATTCTGGCATGCTCGCATATAACATTAGTCTTATAGCCTTATCATGAAATAGCATTTACAAGAGACTCGATCGCGATGTAAATTTACGATGTCACTCGTCACTTGGGGAGAATTTTACATTTTTGAATCGTGGAGGTCGTGCTACCCGCTCCATTTCTTCTGCATCTGAAAATTATACCATTTTCTGACGAAGGCAAATTATTTGACAGATTTTTCACGCTATTAAAATAACGATTAAGAAAAAACATATGTCACCTTTGATTTTGGATAGCGTGAATCTAACGCTATGGCGAGTTAAGCTAACCAGCGTGTCATACGCTAGCCATCATTTAACGTCAAAATGTACTCCACAGGTAATGCAAGAATTATCCTGATTTACATTGTACTGTGGCGACTACTTGAAACAAATGATAATTTATAAACTCTGTGTTTATTCTAACAGTTCTCAATGGCGCCGCAAGGTGCACTGTACAGGTACGTGTCGGTTTAAGGAAGGCAGTCAAAGTATCTTGCGGTATCTCAATGTTATTCATGTGTGAAAATCGTTGAGTTTAATAGCTATGCAAAGTAATAAATCGTGCCCCAAGGAAACCGAGAGTAGCTGCTATGATATCGACGGCACTGTGGATGGTATACTATTAGAAAACCATGCAAACTGCCTATTCAAACACTGATATTACAAGCTACTTCTCTGTAAGGAATGGATCATTAGCTTTTGAAGGCGTGGTCTGAACGCCGACATGCATTTTTTCAAGTTCCAAAATTTAACAATATTTTTCCGGCATTCTGAGTGGTACTCATATGTTCCTTTAGAAATCTACATTTTGTCCCTCCTTCATTATAATTGTTAGTTTTTAAAAATACTTGCGTGACTGCAATGTTTAAAGGGGGGGTGGTCGTCGGAACTGCGCGTGTGCGACTCTCTTGTTTATAAACAATATATTTCATGCATGATATCTATATGCATCACTTCAACATAGCTGCAACATATATCAGTGTTAACAAGCATGTTTCAACTTTCATCAATCGCCAACGTACCCTAGATACAGTATTGACATCGGTCGTAGGGGTCCCTGGCAACCTTTGAGCGGAGTTCCGACGACCACCGCCCTTTAGCAATTTTTACTCTAAGACCATGTTTCATATTTGACCACCCCTGTTCAGATCTCATTTTCGACCCTTACGATGAAATAGTCCAAAATAAATTTCAACCTCAAAAAATACCTGACAAAAAGTAACAGCATTGCATGCAAGTTATTGCATCAAATATGTACCCTGGTTTCTCTCTAGCCTGATGTGCGGTGTTATTAATGAAAACTGGAAATGAATATCAGTGAAAGTGAATTGCTCAATCAACATCCAGAACAAAAGACTGATTTATACCGTCACGGAACAGGATGACTTCGCCGACAAACACATTATTAATTCTAATCAACATAAAGAGTGTGCTAGTAATATTTAATCACACTTCGGTCATAATCATATCCAAGTTCACAATGCTGTCTCTTATAACATTTCACTCTCTCATTCTGAAGCATTAGCAATAGCATACAGAGCGATACGCAAAACAGCAACGAATGCAAAAAACTCCTTCTGACTAAAATTTTGTGACCATTGTATTGACAATCTTCAAAGGTTTCATTAAATTGATGTAGTTGTCGAGCGAATAGCCACTGCCATTCCGAAGATCTAACTGACATGAAAATTGTATCGAGATATTAAACTACGGCTTCTGAATCCCGGCCATTAGAGTTTTTCAAATGAAGTCCTCATGTTTTACCGATTGTATTTATTTCTCTTCTCGCTGTAAATGGCTGCCGTGTGTTGCTGTAAATAACAAGTGAGCAGTAAACAAATAAAGAAAGTGTCATGAATAGACAAATATTAATGATGTGGATTTCATCAGCGGTAATTCATAATTCATGTGTTCTTGAAGGGTGTTTGGCATTTTTTTCAAGTTATATAACTTTTTTTGTACAATGAATAGTGCGTTATTTTTCATTTGACAATAAACTTGGAAAACGTAAATGAGCATGTGAATACCAAAACAGAATAACTAAAAAGAACAGACGACAGCAGACTGTCGCTTTGTATGGTGAGGTGATCGCACTTTGAAGCAATATACCTTGGCAGACTCTCGTAGATGACGGGGTGAATGCGGTGGCCCACAGACACCTACGCCCGGGACAAGTCAACCAACTATAATGGGGTCAGTCCAATATCACTGCTTTATTATGTAATAAAATATACTGTTAAATGGAGGTAAATTTCTGCATTTTTGATGCTGTACTGGTAAAATTAGCATATTCCTTTACTTTTGCTTATAAATTAAGTTAAGCTTAATGGTGAAAATGCCAATCGCGTAAGTGACATGTCTTCTGCCTGAAGGTGAAGTGTTGATTGAACCGAAGAGACAATTTGAAGTAATTTGCAATCACGTCCCGGTCGCCACAAAGGGAAAACAACGTTTGTGAGGTTGACTATTAATACACACAGAATGAGCGATAAGTTCAACAAACGAGTCGGGCGATTCTTTTTCTCAAAATAGTCCACCGTGAATGATGGATGAGAAGTTCGTAACTTTAATTAAGACGAAACAGATCAATTTGGTTCGACCGTTACCCTTCTCATTCGTAGCACTCTCAAAGGACTCGTGCGTCAATATCACTTCAATAATGTACCGCCCTGTGTCTCGGAGCCCTCGCCAAGTTTTATTAATTCAAATCAAAATGGCACTTTTGTTGCCTATGCATACATAGTCAGCAAATACTGTAACTGTTCACATCTTAGTGATTTAATGACAAATTGGAACACGGTAGTCGGCTTGTCTATTCACCTTTATTGAATCTCGGCTCTCGGGAAACTATAGGAAAAATAGATGTCTTCATTCTGACATCGATATATGGACAAACTGTGAGCTCATACAACAGCATGGCTAGCTTACTCACCAATATACCGGTAGACAAGGAAGCTGTGCATTGAGGCAACATGCATACATACATACATACATACATACATACATACATACATACATACATACATACATACATACATACATACATACATACATACATACATACATACATACATACATACATACATACATACATACATACATACATACATACATACATACATACACAGACAAACAGATAAAAGACAGACAGACAGACAGATAGACAGGTAATTTAGAAAAATAGGTGGGTGCATAGATACTGTAGGTAGACTGACGCAGTAAGATGACTGGATAAAGTGTTTGAAGGAACTGATGATGAGGTTTCATGGTTGGAGTGACAGATGAAGTGAGACAATTTGAGAGACTTTTGGATTCGGTATCTGACTAATGAACCATTCTGAGAGCGGAAGTATGTATACAGGTTGGAAATGAGTCAACGGAAAGGGGCCGCAATATTTGATATTTTCATTTCGTCGCAGATCATCTTATGCAACTACATTTTGGCAAAGAAAGTCTTATTCTAGCATTAATTCGGACCCTGGCTCGGAGATAACGTTCCACTCTCTCCATCATTCTCCAATAGATTGAAAGTTACGCGCATGCGGAAAGAAACCAGAGCGCGACAGTCGAGTCATCATTGTATGTTGATGAAAGCACTCAAGACAGACATAAATGTGACATGTAAGTGTTTTCAAAGCATGCAACCGTCAACATTAGAACGAGTTAATACGTTTACCTAGCGAGATGAGCAACTTTAGAACACACACAAAGGCCGTCCCATTAATCACTGTTTGCACTGTCCCTTCTGCCATGGTAAGCAATCACTGCAAGAGATAAATGTCGAAATATGCACCAGGATTGTGTGCTTTCGTATCCCGGATGTCGTATGTCATATAGATTCTTTCGATAGTGGAATCAAATGACTCGTCGACAAATGGGGCAATAGATTATTCTTCACAAAATGAAAAAATAACGAATAATATCGGTGATTAATGTTATCGTGTACAGTGTGCCTATAGAGAATAGCTGAAATCGCCTAGACCAGATTGTAACCCTATCTTGATTATTAGAGTGGTGTAACCAATGCCAGATACCACAAATGCGATCTGGCTGGTTGATATGCGAAATTAACAGTGCTGGATTCGCGAGTATATCATATCAGTGTATTGATGGCGCAAATACAATGCGATTTGATTGGTCGAGACGTGAATATAACCTCGCTATATTTGTAATCGATTACTGTTGGAACAGACACGAGCTCTCAGCTAGAGAAAAATTCCCATTATTAATAGTAATCAATCACCTGATGGACGGGTACAGCAATCGCTTTTGACCTTTTTTGCCAAAAAAGCGCTCACTGTCGCCCGTGCGTACATGGCACAAACTATTAAAATCTTGTGGTATACCCCTCGCTCCATGGGCCCGGGAAGGTTTATTACACTAATGTATAATTGTGCCACTGTATAACACTTGTTATAATACTCTACTCTACACATGATGTCAATAATCATTGATCTATTTTCACATTTCTTGAAAGTCGACCAAACTCTGTGTCGACTCCATTCTTATATTTGTATTATAATCCTCGCACACACAATAAGAATTTCTTAAGAGTCTGTCTCCTTGCTGAGATACACATGGAAACAGCCAACAGAATTATCAACCATAAAACTGAAATCGCTCCTACGCTATTACATTAAACGTTCACTAATTGCACGGTTGTTAAAAAAATTACAAACATGCGCTGATTCACAAGGTTTAACATATCACTCGCACACAAACACCGCTGACAGTACAGAGGAACGTCAATTACATTTCACGATAGTCACATCTCACGATAGTCAAGTAAACAAAGAAGAAGAAGAAGAAGGACGCTGCTTCCCTCCTGGTTGTGGAAATTGACTTCAGATGTTTCGGTAAAACGTTAGAAATCCAGTTAAACATTTCTGACGCCAAGACCATGCAGACATACTGCTGATACGCAGACGTACCTGCTGACAGAGCGGAAAATCCGTTAAAGGCAGAAAGAAATACCTTAGAGATACTTACAAAGTCGTTCGTGAAACCATACACAGGCAATCTGTTTGATGGATACCTGACGGCAGTTTTTTTACGATGTTCAGTTTAAATTGAGGAACAAACGTGCCCCATTCCTGGAGAATCAACGTCTGCTGTAACAGGTCAGGATTTCGGGTTGTACGGGAAAAATTCTCTTCGGAGAAGATATCCGAGCTCAGTACGCTAATTTTGTTATTAGACACGATTCTCCAATATCAGAACGAGGCCAATTTCCTCTATTTTCAGACGTGACACATTGGTATTCATTTTCTGCAATTTTCCCATGAAACACGACTCCGGACTTGACTGCATAGATGCATTCGTCTGCAGGTTGCACAGAAATGGAACCTTTATTGATCAAACGTACAATATATTAGGATTAAAGTAGTGATAGCTGTTTGTTGCTCAAGGCCATGAAATTAGACCATTGTATACATACACGAACTAATACCTGTTCGATTCTCTCTTCTATGCTCAGATGACTGCGAGGCCTACCAAATGTTTCATCTATAATTATAGACTTGGAGATATGCATTCAGACTTGGAGACTGTGAGTCGAAAGCGACATTTTCAAAAAGTCGTATTCCTTTATGTAAACATGTCTTGGCAGGCTGATTATTGAAAACTCAGAAAAAACCAAAGTTGCGAAATATAAACTTTGAGAAAGTGCCTTTAATATTAAAACTTTTCCCGGAAAGAAAAACATACACTGTTGACGTTCTGCGCATGTGTGGATAAGACTTTATTGGATGGACAAAATTGACACCTCTGTATATCAAATGTAGCAAGATTTATATTTTGAAATCTCTTTTGGTGCCATCTCTTTCATGTTTGAAGACGCATTTGCGTTCAGTTTTAGCAAATTCTAGTGATTTTTCGATACTCTAGCCATAAGTTATCCATCGTTTGGTATCGTTTCATGAAATAATAATGAGTTGTGTCGCGGAAATTCAAAGAAATGCACTCATCAAACTATCAAATCATTGCCCTTACGAAGTCAAGAGTTAAAATCAGGAGTCATCAGGGGTCATCAGGGGTCATCAGGGGTCATCATGCAAAAGTTTTATACTACAGAAACAAATTACCAAAAGTTACGCCTGACAATTGAAATTCCAAATGGCTGCCACCCCTGTCTTAACTCTATAGGGAAAATTAAGAAATTGCACATACACTTAACCCGTTGAAAAGTTTGCTTCCTCCAGGAGCTTCAGCATGCCTCCCCCCTAAAAGTTTGAGATTCCGAAAATCTTTCCCCGAGGCACATTCTGCCTGAAATAAATACTATGGTTACACGGTTTACACCATTCGGAAAAGGTATCTGTTTTTTGTCGACCCTTGATATGTAAACGTGTACAGCTTATAGTTTATTTAACACTTTATACGACGTGGGCTTATTACTGTAGCTTTCGTCCATGTTTTCAAGTCTTAACAAAATACGCCTTGAGGTATTTTCAGGCGAATGTTTGGGTAAGTGCCAACTTTATTATCATCAGATAACGAAACCGGTACTGATAGGCTTTCATGGATATCAAATATACATAAATGTCAAACATCTTATCTTAGCTGGACAACAAAGAAGCGGGGAATTTTCTTCGATGTCTTATCTTGGCCGTGAGAAAGTGGAATTACATCAATCATTGTCAAAGTCGTGTTGTACTGTAGCTGTGAATGTGACAGCGGCGATACTTTGAAATAAGGTCATTTTCATGTCTGCCGCGAAAGCGTTGCTTACGCACAGCTTATAGCGATAGTATGTATACACCTACTCACTTACACCTGTCAAGCTTTCCACCTTCTTAAAATTGCACCTACCTACCTACCTACCTACCTACCTACCTACCTACATACCAAGAGTTAATGAATATAAGATAATAAAATAGGTTTTGTTCTTTATGGTTGCATATTTTTGACATGGAAACCTGTTGTACTCGATCTATCATTCTACGTCTGTATAGCTACCGAGTTTACACTTTGTATATCTCAATTTTGCGGGGAGTTTTGAATCAAGTTCAACAATTTGCTTTTGGCAACAGCACTGTGCCTCCGTAACAGTAAGTAACCTGCACGTGACTTGATTTCAGGGAGAAAGGTGGCGCGTACAAAGGTACATACAAATAAATTTAAAACTTCTTCTTCGAGAGAAAGCTCACTGAGTTCCCGAGGCTGAGTATATCTGCTGTAAAACGGCACTCAATTCACACACTTAGAATCTCCAACAAAGTACACATCACAGTGTTTTATTTTTGCATTAAGATTCAAACATTTCATCTCATTGACTGCAACGTCAATGGAATTAAAGTCTCATTAGGTGCAGTATCTTGTTGCAGTTTGCTTACAAAAAATCATTCAGTCTTCAGGGAATGTTTTGAATTCCCGTCATTAAACCATATTGTCCTAATGAAAATGTCATTGTTTCAATCCTCGGTGATTGACTTGGTCGATTAAATTCAGGCGCTTAAGGTAGTGACTCAGGTTCGCGGACGCATAGTTTCAATCAAAAGTTTCACATAAAAAACGTATATGCCCCGGCCATGTTAGAGTTGCAACTAAAAAATTATTCAGTTGTTAAAATCTATAAGATGTATGTTCGTCGCCAACTGAATTAAAAACCGCTCTGTGGCACTTCGGTAAGCACTTTTACATAAGTTGCATTTGATTTTTAACCATCTTAGTGAAAAACATGTAAAAAGTTACAGCTAATAAAGTTCTAATATCTTTAACACCTGACATAAATTTTAACATTTTCTAGTTGTTACCTGTCAGCTTTAACCAGCATAGTTTATAAAGAAGGCTGTAAATTTCCATACATTACAATAGCTGATATCTCATCTTCATCATTCACCATTTTAGTTTTTTCTTTTTAATTTACTACTTATTCTCACTGTTTTACGGCACGGTTATTTTCAATTTAAAACAGAAAGGGAATATGTGTTCGATGAAAATAGACAAACTATTTTCGTTTTTTCTATAATCGCCATATAAATATCAGTTACTGTGAGAATATGACCCGGGGAAAGAGATTAGGACTCTCGAAATTTTAAAATTATTTTTTGATCTACCACTTGTAGGGGCTCATTTTAAAGCTCTTGCAGTTTCACCGTCTTAATTTTTCGGAAATTGAGAATTTTATTTGTACCTGTAGAGCAAACACACGGATGGAAGCCATTTTGAATTTCAAATATCAGTAAATGTGAAGTAATTTATTTCTCTAGTACAAAACTTTGCACAGTGACCCCTGAGATGGTTTAAAGTTTCACGGGTGAAAGTTTGAGCAAATGTTTGAGCCTTTCACTTTCCATGCACATACTACCTTAACGCGTCAGTGGGACTGATTCACTCAACCCTCACAATCTGTTCATAGAGCCACGTGTCTTATCCAATTACGGTATGATGTTGAAAGGAAGTCTACGCAACTAATTTGGCACGGAATATATATGGGCCCCGACCTTCTGTGTAGTATTCGTCTGTGTTTACCGATCAAGTGCTTTTCAATTCTGAGAGATTTTGGAGACGATAGATACGTAACAAGTAGTCTGGAAAATCACCTCAAAATACGGAAAGATTTTAACGACTTTCTCATTAGACTTTACGAGACTTAAATGCGTGGAGCCACACGGAAATCGAGCCGTCCAGCGCTGCGCTCGTTACCCACGGAGATTGTAATACTCGTGTAGATAGGTTTTATTTTTTGATATACACAGATTGTATGAGGAGGAAATTTTGTGGCAGGATTGCAGAGATCTGAGACGCGAATGTTTTTTTGCGACTTTGATCGCGACAATGTAGGCATCTTCCCAGGAATTCTCGGAAAGACAAGCAAGCAAACTTTTCGATCGTCTCCCATTTGTACTTACAAGGTGTTCCATTCGATTTCGGCCTACTTGATTGTCTTCTGCGGAATGAAATTGTTTGTGACCACATGAAACGATACCCTACCATTCTCATACAAATAGTAAAATA